>NC_084703.1:34576020-34886766 GCF_033807575.1 Cydia pomonella | reverse complement strand
AGCACCCGCTTTCTTGTTTTTAAATTTCTTGCTTTAAAGAACAGCAGCAGGAAGCATTGTTTGGAACGAAACAATTTAATTCCATTCGCCAAAGCCAAAACAATTCATACTGTCACGTTCGCTACACACGCCACCTATTCGACTACAGTTTGCCTGTTACTGACACTCATTCCTCAAATGTTTTCGTTGTCGGAGCTAGCCTTTAGTCAGCCGGCAAAACGACACACTGATATCCGTCGCATTCAGGGTTCACGTTGTTACCAACAATTTTCCGCGTTTATGCAGTAACTTAAATTTTACACGTCACTGAAAATTTAAATGTGATGACCTATTTTCAAAATCTAAATGTGATACCTAATTTCAGGAGAGTCGTTTTAGGTTTAGTCAGAATTAAGTCTTAAAAAAAAAGTACCATAAAAAAATCTTTTACCAACAAACTGACTTAATAAAACAGTTGTAATAGGCCAAGCAATAAGAAGGTATAGAGGGAAATGCTTGTAACTCAATTTTTGACTTTGTATTTTGTTTGGACTAGTTAGGAGGTAATCATATTAACAATCCCCGGTCGTAGGTCTTGAGCCGGAGGGGAGGGGGTTTTAATGTCCCATTTTTTCGTTTTTCACTTGTATCTAGGAAACTATGCGTCTTAGCGACATGATTACTTACTTACACAAAACAAATCCTGATTAAATTTGCTACAAGTTTAACTAAGTAAAATTAATAGCGATATCTTTTATAGTTTTTGAGATATCCGTTCTTGAAAGTTTATTTAGGATTCTTAATTTTATCTTAATATATTATTTACTTCAGTGAAGCTGCTAGGCCATGTGTGGTATCGTTTTAGTATAAAAAAATCTAAGTTTTTGCAAAAAGTCTTCCTTTCTTAACAGTGCTACAAAGCACAGTTATTTACAAGTACCAGTATTTACAACCTAATAGCACCCATTCAAGGTAGTCTTTTGTGACTGGCGGGTAACTACGGAACCCTAACCTGACCATGGCCTCAGTTTAGTGACAAAGTGGTAGGTATCTTACTGGCTATCAATTAATCATATCTTTAAAAAGGAAACCAGGCGTTTGATCGGGTCTGACATCGGGATCTCCTGTCGAAGTTACCATCTTATGGTCCTTATGGATTGCCGATGGGATTATGCAAAAGGATCGCTAGCTTTTTGTCCAGGAGATGATTACGAGCCGTAGTAGACGGAAGCTGCTCCAATAGCATGGACAATAATGCTGGCGTTCCGGCACATTCCTCTTTCTGTGGTGCTGGAGAGTCGTTAAAAGCTTGTATCGGACATTGAGAGCACTTTATCCAGAGTTTCGGTGTGGGGTCGGGACAATTTTGTCCGATTCAACCCCACCAAGACACAAATTTCCGCGTTTACCACTAAGAAACCCCATGTATTGTGGACCCACAGTTCCAAGGCACCGCCTTTACGGTGACTGCTTACCATCCAGGGGGCCGTATGCTTGTTTGCCACCGATGTGGTATACGCGGAACAGTACACAGTACAGTCAGCGTCAAATACTTTGTAGCAACCAAAGTAGCCAAATAGTTCGGTACACCATATATTTAGTATGGTGTACCGAACTATTTGGCCACTTTGACTGCTACCAAGTATTTGACGCTGACTGTACATACTGTACTGTACGCTAAACAGTTAGTTATTTGGTATTAAATCTGTACCTTATGGTACATCATTGTTACAATATTTTTTTGTTTTAGACATGAATAAACTAAATTATTTTCATCACACTTGCTCGAATAAAATCTTATTTCATGCAGGTGTACTAAAGGACAAAGGCCTATTTTGTTCCCGCGGGAGTTATGGATTGTGAAAAAAGCTGTCCCTAGGGAGTAATAGCTTTTTTTTTTTAATTATGTCACTTTTTCATACAAACCAAGTAGCATAAATGAGTTTTACTATTAAAATACTGACGTTTGTAATTTAATACTTTTGGTTATGTTTAAAATTAAAAATTTCGATTAATTTAACAGCCGAAAAAATATTTTTACATAATTATTAATCGTGGCTGAATGCCGGATAGGTCTGTGCCCTCGATGCTAACCTGTCAAGAAATTACAAAATGGCGGACGAATGTTTGATATATCACCGTATTTAAGAATTATTTCGTTTAAATTTTAGTTCTTTCTTCGCAAGTGTGATGAAAAACATGTGTAACTCTGGGAGTAAGAATATTGCAAACTCGAGTCTTTAATTCTTATAATAAACACCCTCGTATCCAAAATTTCACTTACCCCCCTCGTTGCACAATGTACTATAGGGAGCGTGCATGAACTGTAGGAGGCAATACAGGAGCCGTCAGATTTTTGGCGCGAGGCGTAAGTGTGATGTTTATTGTCCCGATGTAGCCCACAAGATGGCAGAACATACTATGCACAAGAAAACACGTGACGTGTAAATGTACGTGTTTAAGGTTCCGATTCAGGCCACAAGATGGCAGACCCTCCAACGCGCACGGTCCCTATAAACCATTCAGAGCTAATCACGAAACGTTGTCGTTTTTCCTCTACGAAGCATTTCTTCAACATACCACGAAAACTGTTATCGGCTATGACGTAGCGCTACGACCGTAGCTCAGACCGTAGCTCACCGTAGCAGAGTCAGTAAACTTTATTAAACCCAAAGTGGTAGTAATCCTAATTCTATGTCACATTCCATACCTAAATGATCCTTATGCTCCATAATCAATATGTATATGGCAAAAATCAGTAAAGGACTCAAATTTATTTAGTTATCTCAATTTTAACTGATTAGACCTTTTTAATCGTCAATTTTACTGTGGAATTTATTTAAAAATATATAACTATTTTTTTATTGCAAAAAATCCTTTACACAAAATATTTACTTCAAATAATTGTAGTTCGGATCATTTAAGTTAGCAGGTTTGAAGGACAATTTACTCATGTAATTTAACCCTTTATAAGGCAGCGACGATTTGGAAACCACTTAGTTAATGAACATTTACGGAGAAGAATATCCTCTTTTTTATTTAACTATAATGGTATTATACAGCGAATATATCAGGCTTTCTTTCCTTATTCTTACTTTTTCGGTCAGTATTTAATTTTATTGTAATTATTTATCTATAGTACGAGGTCAATTTATGCACTATGCCTGTCAAGGGAAGCAAGCTATCGTCATTGTTTCCATTATACTATTAAAAATATACACGTCGCTGTATCTAATAATTTGAATTATTTATAGCTCTTTCAATTCACGATGGCCAGTGGCAAGACTCTTATTGGTATGATGACAAGGTCTAATTTTGATAAATCCACTCTCCATCGTGAATTGCAATAACTGTACTACGTTATAATTATAGGTTATAATATTCAGTGATATTCGTATTAATAATCCTACCCGCTACAAGATACACAATAATGTTCGATTTACCGTATGTAGTCAATTAAACGCCAGTCTGTGCAGAGCACCTTGTTTGTTATGTCAATCATCTGAAAACTCAAGTGCACTAACGGGCTGAGTGCTTATATTGACCACATGTTTTTCTTAATGATTTCGTTTTATTTTTGCCGTAGATGTGTTCCCCAGTGCATTACAAACATGGTAGTGTATTTAACTTTCACGTAGCATATTTGTATAACTGGGGCCTTATAAAGGGTTAATTATACTAAATCATTGATTGGTAAAAAAGTTATTAAGATATAATACTAACTAACAATAAGATAAACACAGTTTACAAAAAGGCTACAGAACAGTTCTTTATTTAGTCAAACAATAAAGTTATGTTATAATATTATTAAAATATTTTTCATGCGCATTTTTGTTAGGCCAAAAATCATTACAATTACTTTTCGTGCAACAGGTTTTTAACCAACTTTTATGGCAACAGTTCGTTTTCGTGGGGGACGCAGTTCTAACCTAACCCTCTTTTCTGGCAATCGTTCGGTCGCAGTTCTAACTCGGCCTATCCCATTTTCTGGCAACAGTTCCATTTCGTGGGAGTTGCAGTTCTAACCTAATCTAACCTCCTTTTTGATAACAGTTCGCCATATATTGAATCAAACAAAATTAGAATAATTCATTTTAAAACGTTGGTCCAAAATACAAGTATTCATGTATCGTTTTTTATAGAACATTGTGTCATTGAAATGAATTCTAGGTGAAAGGTAATTAATTAAAATTAAAATAGTCTAATTAAAGTCAACTTTTTTGCAGAAATCGCGAAGCGTCTGATTGACATAACAAGTGACCGAAGATCTGGCGGCTTCCTCGCACAACGTACTTGTCTCAGATTTGCGACACAACAAGGAAATGTCGCCAGCATCCTTGGGACAATGCTTCTTTCCAATTTCAATTAGTTTATTTATTCTTAATTATCATTAATTTATTGACATTCCCATATTTTAAGATTTAAAATGTGTATATGTATTAACCATATATTTTAAGATTTAAAATTTGTACCTAGTAACAATAATGATCTCAGTTGGTCACTCAATAAAAATGAAATTTAAATTTAAATTCGATGGCCTATTTTACATTTACGGCCCGATTCGAAGAATGAGGTACGATAAGTTCTGGTTTAGATAAGTTCTCATTTAGACCGAGTGAGGAATGTCGAGATCCGACGTCGCACCAAGGTGCAAGACGTCGGACACGTCATTACCAAATTAAAATGGAGCTGGGCGGGACATGTTGCCAGGCAAAGTGATGGCAGGTGGGCCAAAATGCTAACGGAATGGTGGCCGCTTACAGACGAAAGGAGTGCCTGGCGTCCGTTGGCTCGTTGGGTGGACGACATTCGGAAGACTGCGGGTCACTTCTGGATGAGATTGGCTCGGGACCGGGATAAGTGGCGTACTAGAAGAGAGGCCTATGCTCAGCAGTGGGCGATAAAAGGCTGATGATGATGATGATTGACAGAAGCAGCTCGATTCGGGCAACCAATATCACTTTAACGTTAGAAATATCGTAGATATATCTTATTGGGATCACAGCGGAATCGAAATAAACGTCAATTTTGACATGTTCAGTTATCGATCTTTTAATGATCTTTCCAAGATCTTGAATCATTCTTCGAATAGGGCCCTTAAGCTACTATTTAATAGTAACACCACAGTGTATGTGTATATATCCATTACGTATGCTGTTATTTTAAATAAAACTTGCAGTCTAATTAAATAATGTGTGAACTGTAGTGTGGAACAAATAATATTCATTGAATAATAATTTACAATCAGTAATTTATTTTATTTATAAATCATTGAATGAATATTATAAATTATAATTTAGTTACAAAGTGTGGTTCTTTAAAATGAATATTCTAAGAAACAATTAATTGTAACAAAAAGGTAAGATTCGATTATTCTCGGAACAATTTTCCTTAAACCAAAATTCAGCAAGAAGTTTTAAATTAAGAGTACTTTATAAACAATACACTCACTTAATAGTTGAGGCTTGGGTACAGACAAGAGATGTTGTATTTCCAAATCCCGAAACTTGAGATCGAGTCGAGACGGATGTGGATACTCTCGACGTCGTCTACGACTAAATAACTATTAAATAACAAAATGTCTTACATCATTTTGGAAATTGCTGATACTGTTTAAGCTTGAATTGATTTTTATGAAACACAACTAAGAATCTACGCAAGAAACTCGCTTTCACGTAATAATACCACATCGAAATCGGCCCATCCGTAGAGAGCTACGATGGCTTAGACAAACATTGGCGTCAAACATATAACACCTCTCGTTTTGTTTCGCGTCGGGGGTTAAAAATTCGGTTCTAGTATCATTATTGCGACACAATTCATACTAATGCAGCTGCTTACGAACATATTTTATAAGAACTTTATCAATCAATAAATCTAAGAAGAACTTTGTCAATAAAAATCTTTATTATTAAAGCTGATTTTTATTTTGTTGTCGTTTTTCTTTTTCTTTCCATTTTAATTATATTTGACAAGTTTGAAGAGCTCATTTTGAGCGGAATAACCACGAAATCCCAATTAAGGGACAAAAATGTGCTTATCTAGGTATGTAAATTTCGAAAATCCTACACGTTTTCGTAACTCAAAGGAAGATTATGTAGGATACACGGTGAAATTGCGCTTATATCATACAAAATAGGGGACTATGTACCCACCAAATTTTATCGAAATCTGATGAAAAGAAAAAGAAACCAGAGTCGGACTCGCCCACCGAGGGTTCTGTACAAAATATAGGTACATATAGTTTTTATACGTAAATAATTCAGGAATTAATGATAAATTACAAATGTACTCGTATATTCTGATTTTTCCCTATAAGTACTTGTAGTAAGGCGGTATTGCTTGCCAAATTTCATAGTTCTAGGTCAACGGATACAAATTTACATATTTTGATACCCTTGAAAGTGTCGAAATATACGTTTTTTGCTGCATAAACGGCAGTATATATTTATACGTTAACTTAGATGTTGGATTTTCTCAGCTTCAAGGGGCTGTAGACCTGACTGTATGTATTTAATTTCATTACTCGGTACCTACCTTCACGCTTTCCCGAGAGAATGGGTCTTGACAGACATACAGACGGACAAGAAAGTAATCCTATAAGGGTTGGCTTTTTCCTTTTGTGGTACGGAACCCTAAAAAGGTAAGGTAACAAAATAAAAATCGGTCCGTTATTAATAGATATAACATGATGTTCTTTACGTATAGTTCTCATAGCGTAGGTATTTCTCCCTTTGTCTTTTTTGTTTTCAATTTTCATTTCCAATACTGCCGAACCGAAGCGAATAAACTTGGCTTACGATGTTTAACGCGAGATGTCTTGATCAACTTCTTTAGGAGGTCTCTAGAGAGGTATTTAAAGCTAACAACAATAAGTGCTTGTCATTTTAAGAACACTGTTAGAGTCTGTTAGGAAAGAGAAGAGTCGTGGAATGTATGGGGCCCAATACATTCCACGACTCTTCTCTTTCCGAACAGACTCTAGAATAAGCCATCGATTGAGCCCCCATGTATGTTCCTCGTTTTTTAATAGTTTAAATATAGCGATGACTAATGATTTAATCTAAACTAAGCATTACCTAAATATTATGACCTATGACCGTGTCCTACAAAAAGATAACTATGTAATAATAGTATCTAAGTAGTAAAGTAGATAGTTACAGAAAAAAGACACCGAAGGTTTAGTTGCCAAACTCATCTGATTAGGTATATATGAGGCTAATATGGTATTTCTTTGAACATGGAAATTGAAATAACCAAGGATAAGTCATTTTAAACAACTAAAAATTTTAAAAATATTTTATGGGGATTGGGAATTCATTTGATAGCTTATGAAAATATAATTATATATAATATTATTATGAAAGAGATGAGGTAAATAACTGTCTGTAATTAGCTTTAAATAAATGTTATATGTGTGTATATCGTGACAATACGTTTTGTTAGACACCTTATAAAACAAAGTCCCCTGCAACGTCTGTCTGTGTGTATGTATGTTCGAGATAAACTTAAAAACTACGGAACGGATTTTCACGCGGTTTTCACCAATCAATGGAGTGATTCTTAAGGAAGGTTTAGGTGTATAATATGTTTGTGTAACCTGTGCGAAGCCGGAGTGGGTCGCTAGTGTGTTAAATATAAATCCTGACCTGCCAAAGTGCTACGTTAATAAAGTGTAACTGTGATACATAGGAATCTTTATGAACAATACTTTGTAAGCAATCCTATCTACGCAAGCAATACTTTTTAGGGGTTTTTACTGATGTTAAACTAAATGATATATGAATCAATTAATTAATTAAATGTAATTAAGTATATCACGAATTCGTTGTGAAGAATCTCTAAGCAGCTGTAGCGTTACGTAAGCAGTGAACAAAGGCTTTTAATAACACGCCAAAAATTATTTAGGCAACGCGCTTGCAATATTCTAACTCTTCTACAGATATAGGTGAATACAAAAAAGATATAAGTATGAAATAATGCAATTAATACTATTGTAAAAGTGGTTCAGTAATATAAGCTAGTAATTAAGTATACTTTCGTTTTTAGCAATCGAATCATGTCTTTGGATTTCATTACATGTCTAAATTTTACAACTAATAATATTAACGTATTTACGTATAGTGACATTGGTTGTTTCATACTTAAATCTTGAACGTAATAAATTATTTTAGACAGAGATCTTATTGCTATTTAAAGTCTCATAGTCATAAATAGTATTGCCTGCAAAGTGCTTCAAAACTATGTATTTTATTGTGAAGTAGATAGGTGTAGTATGGTAGTTAGATACATAGTAACGTTATGGAGCCAGGATGTTTATAACAATGAGACCTTCAAATACGAACATTGGCATAAAATGACACATTTAATCAATAGCATAATGTATATTTATAGGACAATAAACTAAATGTAGCATTAGATAGTAATGCCTTTTACACATGTGGCGTAACCACAAATTGATGCGACTGGTAAGATCGGCCAGTTTATGGTTATCAAATCGACACACCTGTTACATTGGCATTAATGGTAATCGAAGAGGCAATCTCCCCTACTGTGAGCGGAGGTAATTAAACCTATAAAATTCATTCTTCTTTCAGATTGATTATAGGAAATGAGAGCACCAGAGAGAATTTATTGTACTCAAAGTTAACAGTACACGTGCGTGACGTTATCCACTCCCAGTAGAGGTTAAAATACAACCGCAGCTCCCCAGGGGCGGGTAGCTTCGTAATTCATTCATTTTTATTCCGAATGGGACTCGCTTGAGCTGTTAGCTTGCGGAAAATCGTTACCGGCGAACGACAATCGCTATGCGGGGAATCGTCATACGCAACGCACCCACTTACACATGATTCGCGGTCGCGGCTTCTTTACATCGCGCCACAATCGTCGGTCCCGGGGAGCGTGGTCACAGAGCTAAGGACTACACGAGCACATGCACTGCGCGGATACCCGCACCGGTACCTAAGTTCTGACGGTGCTGGTCGGCGCGGACTCGTTGAAGATGACCGGTATACAAGCCAGAGACCCCTGCCGGGCGCGGACGGACAGTGGACCGCGGTCGCGACTCACGTCTCGCGGGACGACGGTCGCACGGAGACGAGGCGCGGCGGTGCGGTACGGAGCGAGCGCTTGCACGGGCCAGTGCCGACACACGACAACCTCCGTCGCAATGACGAAGCGCCCGGGTTCGCGCGCGCGCTCTATGACGCAGCCTCCCGAATCTCTCCGATCATCTGCGAGAACTCACGAAATAAGGGTGAACAAACCGCCCGCGCCTCCTTTTCTCGCACGGGGAGGAGGTCAAAAGGATTTGGACTCTCTCGTAGCATTTTACGGTTCGATCGCCTTTAAAAAACCTTGAATTCGCCATCGATGTCAAGTTTTTTTTACTATACAGCTATTTAGTATTTTATATACCTAAACGTTGTATATAATTATCCATTAGTACTACAGTATATTTTATATTACTCGTACTAATACAGGATATACATATTAGAATTAATATATGTGGTTGTCTAATTTAGATGTAACGATAGGCAATTGGTAGGTACTAACGAGCGTATTAATGGAGAAGAATTTTAAGCTGATGTGCAAATTTGGACTTCCTAGCTTCGTAGTTTCGGCTCTGCGTTGATGAATTAGTCAGTCAGGACACATAGTTATTAAAAAGCGCGGACCCAAACACGTTGAAAGTGAGTATTTTTAGTAACTATGGAAAATGCGCAATAGGAAGAGGGGCTTAATTTCAAAATCTAGTTACTAGGTCAAGTGGAGTATCATTTGAAAGAGCTCACATTGAAGAAAAATGTGAAAAAATGCCATTGATTACTTTGCGACACATGTGGATAAAATGCAACTTTCTCATTTGGTTTTGAACAATCAAGAGGGTCTTTACCAGCTGGTTTGGTAGAAATAAAATGAAATAGTTTTACCTCAAAATCCCTTAAAACATATACATACAGGTTGTGCAAATATGTTAGCTAGTAGTCAAAAGTTTTTCGTGTTTATAGTTACATGATATAATTGAAAGTTTGTACGGAACCCTCAGTGCGCGAGTCAAACAAACTCGCACTTATCCGGTTTTTAGGGTTCCGTAGCCAAATGGCAAAAAACGGAACCCTTATAGATTCGTCATGTCCGTCTGTCTGTCCGATTCTGTCACAGCCACTTTTTTCCGAAACTATAAAAGCTATACTGTTCAAACTTGGTAAGTAGATGTATTCTATGAACCGCATTATGATGTTTACACAAAAATAGAAAAAAAACAATAAATTTTAGGGGTTCCCCATACTTAGAACTGAAACTCAAAAAATCTTTTTTCATCAAACCCATACGTGTGGGGTATCTATGGATAGGTCTTTAAAAATGATATTGAGGTTTCTAATATCATTTTTTTCTAAACTGAATAGTTTGCGCGAGAGACACTTCCAAAGTGGTAAAAAGTGTGTCCCCCCCCCCGTAACTTCTAAAATAACAAAATGAAAAATCTAAAAAAAATATATGATATACATTGCCATGCAAACTTCCACCGAAAATTGGTTCGAACGAGATCTAGTAAGTAGTTTTTTTTTAATACGTCATAAAAATTAAAAAAAAATTTTTTTTTCATCAAACCCATACGTGTGGGGTATCTAAGGATAGGTCTTCAAAAATGATATTTAGGTTTCTAATATCATTTTTTTCTAAACTGAATAGTTTGCGCGAGAGACACTTCCAAAGTGAAAAAAAGTGTGTCCCCCCCCTGTAACTTCTAAAATAACGGAATGAAAAATCTAAAAAAAATATATGATATCCATTACTATGCAAACTTCCAACGAAAATTGGTTTGAACCAGATCTAGTAAGTAGTTTTTTTAATACGTCATAAATGGTACGGAACCCTTCATGGGCGAGTCCGACTCGCACTTGGCCGCTTTTTATTAATCATTGTAATAGTTGTACACTATATCGCACCCACAGCAGAAAAACAGTGTAGGTCCCCCTACACCTACCGTGACAACTACTTACACACCTATGCTCGAAAACATATATTCTGTAGATGGGTATTTATGTGTTAATTATACAGCCATTATGACGGATACCTTGTATCCGAAGTTATCCCGATGCCTTATCCCTTCAAATGCCACGCCTATTACATGGGTCAAACGGGTAAATCAACTTTGTCTCGTCGCTTGTTGGTGGATATGGTTACGGTCCTTGTATTACTCTAGTAGCCTTTCAGTAACTGAATCACAAAGACAATTTAACAATGGATAAAATCGATGAATGGTCATTCAAATCGCCTCGCAAGAGATACTGATGATTGAAAAGGCCCGCATGTGCTGTGAGCACTGAATGAATGCTTTCTTTATTCAGGCAATAGACCCATTTCATAATTTTAAAATACAAATTTAAAAGAAATACAGTAAAAATAAAAATACAATAAAAATAAAATAAATAAACACTAAAGACTACTCACGGTTCGAAACGTTTACAGTACATATGATGCGATAATTAGAACATTACGTAACTATGACGAAAATTTAAAGGGCCATATGTACCTACTGTAAAATGTTGTACGATACATGTGCGAATAGGGAATTCGCAACTCTAGTCGATTTATCCCCACTTGTTGCGAATTCCTAGTTCGCACTTGTATCGTAATCTACAATTACAGTATATATGTTGCTACTTTCCCGCACTAGAGCGGGAATGAGCACTTTCAGTGCCTATGTCGAAAACTTAAAGGGCCAATGTACTGTAAAACGTAAAATACACGTGCGAATTTCGTATTTTCCGCACTTGTGTCATAAATAACTATATATTAACCACTTCAAACTTAGCAAAAGATTTTTATTAGTGGCAGAAATTACGAAAAAATAAGCAAATTTAGCAACAGGTACCTAAGTAACTTTCTCTACTCCAGCACTTATATTTATCAATTAAATGACTGCCAGTAATATCTCAATCAACTTCATTAGAAGCTCGGCGCGTAGGGCAAGCCGGCGCTTATCTATAGGATCATCATAATAGCAGTGTTATTATAGTATTTTATGCAACAGTTGTATAAGAAGGGTCAAAAAAGGCAATTAGCGTGAGTTACAATGTGAGCCGGAGCCGAAGGCGTAGGCAAACATTGTAAAGGAATACGCCACGAGCATTTTTTGACCTACTTATACAACGTTGCATACAATATTTTTCGTACGAGTCAACAAAAATAAATCTTAATTTTAGCGCGCCAAGACGCGCGAGCATACCTTGTTACACGCCCGGCCCGCCCCGGGCCGCGGCCGGCCGGTCAGCGACACCTCGTAACTCATGAGGCCCTGGTACTTGCTACTTGCTAAATTAAATTTTTGGACAGTTTTTTCTCAATTTTGGCCACCGTAGCCTACGGAGACTAACAAGCAACGCTAAGCGGTCTTCGTAGTCTATGGGTGTTGCTATATTACGGGTGTCACATGCGTGTTTCTGACTTATGAAGTAATTATTTTTACTATGCAACCAAATGAATATTTTGTAAGTTGGCAGCAATGCACTTAGTTTAAAACTGTATTCGTTTTGGTTTTGTTAGGTTGGTAGCCATTAATCGCAGGAACGTTATAGCGATTAAAAGCACTAGAGTTTTTATGAGGAATAGACAATATAGACTTTTCTTGAAACCTTTTATGTATGTTCTTATATTCGTGTTAATGAATGCATAAATGACAGATAACAGTAGAGGAGTAGGAAAAGAATATAGTAAAACTATATTTTTTTTATGCTAAATTTTAGGCAAAGATATTCAAACCAAATTTATTTACTCTTATGTAGGTATTTATTTAGATTTTATTGATCATTTTAGGTGTTTGCTGCCGTCTTAGAAAAAAATACTACTGTAATTTCTGTCGAAAACATGTAAGCATCTATCGTGTAAGATCTGTGTGCGACAAAGTGAATGTAATTTAATGTTTAATTTTACGTTCCCCGCTTGCCGACCCACGGCAACCCTACAGGGCATACTTTCGCAGAGGATATATGTGGTTTGCTGAGTTTGGGCAAATTTGCGAAGCATGCACGAAACATTGCCATTGCCTAACCAAAGGCAAATAAAAAAACATTTATTAAATAATTACTTTATTTTTTACTCATAACAGAGAGTTCAGGAGAAAATATCATCAACACAAATGCTTCAGTCACAGACTTCGTACACCGCGCTAATCGAATGTTGAAAGTCGTGATTTTCTAGAGAAAGTTCAAAGGCGTCGCGGTGTTCCGAGAACTTATCGAAGAAATAACTCGTATTTGTGTTAACGTTTACTTCTGATGTGGTATTATTGGCTTTATTTATATTGCGTTGTGGCGTTGAGGAATTATAGTGTAATTGTATTAAACCACTATTTCTAACTACTGACTTTCTCGGCGTAGAATGTTTATTAAAAACGAGCTTAACCATGTTCTGGTCGAGCTTCGCGGTCTTGACGACGGGCGCTTTGGATACTATATCGTCGACTATGTCCGACAAATCACTCCCGTGGACACTTTCACTGGCAGATTTAAAGATATTGAGCAAATATTTTGATTTATTTTTAACCAAAGTCTTACCGTCTTTAAGAGTCATAAACATATTTATATCGTTTTCATCCTTTAGCGACATATTTTTAAAGCTATTGCGTAATGAATGTAACGTCTTTGAACATCTTCTTTTTTTACTTGCGATAAAACTACTCAGAGTTCTTTGTCCATTACTGTTAGAACAACTTTTTAATTTTCTTTTGAGTTTAACAACCTTTACAGATGGCTTACTGGTATTCAACCCAGGAGTTTTATTTTTTAAATCACAATTTCTTATGGAGTCGGTGAGATTAACAATTTGTTTTTCGTTTAAATTTTTCACTTTTCTGTTATACTTTCTTTTAGGCTTTTCGCCTTCCTCGGCGTGGTTTTTCCTCCTACGCCGTGATTTCTTTTCCTTCTGTGGCTTCTTAATTGATTCTTCATAGGCTTCAACTATGTCCGGATAGTATTTCCGTAATAAGTCTTGGCGTTCCGTTGTCGTCCACGGACTAGTTCTATCTTCGTCTTCTGTAACAAATACACCCGAACGCCCGGTCATATTAAAATATGGACGCATCATATCATGGACGAAACGCGTAGTAGACGAATGGACAAAATACGATTTAAACGAACTGCGTATTGGACGCACAGCTAACAAATCCCTGATGAACATGTTATTAAGTAAGATAATGGTAAAAGTTCAGACCTGAAATTTGTAGCTAATACTTCTAAGCAACAATAACCATCGCATATGCTATTTTTAAAACTAATAGACTATTTAGCGATATTTATTATATGCCAGAGTTATAATGTAAACAAACCTGGCATACTTATTTTGTTAGCATTTGACATAATAATGTAACCTAACAATTTTACGACGGTTGGTTTTCACCGAAATATTCATAATTATTAACATATATTTAACTAATAATTGATATAAATAAAATATTCAAGTATGTAAACTGTTGGTAAGTTAAAAAGCGAAATAACGTAGTAATGAAGTTAAATTGGTTTGTTGTAAGGTATATTCGAGTAGTTCCGAATATTTAAAATTGTCGGGTAAATCCCAAAGTCCATTTTCAATATTGACAATTTCCATTGAACTCTGGTTACAATGAAAATTAATCAAATATAAAATTAAAAGTAGGTACATACTAAAATAAACAATAAATGTTTGCGTCACGCAGGTACTATTTTTGGTAGAGAGTACAAACTACACTGTTTAAAAATACAGGCGTTATGAGGTTAAATACTTGCCTTCAAACTGTTCATCCGAAATAAGGGCCTCGTACTGACCGTCGATATCGGTCCACTGGACCTCGTAACTGGGGACACCTGCAATGGACATTAAACAAGACTGTAAACCGCGCCACAATAACTAGAACCATCTAAATATACGTATGAGGTAAATATTGGGAGGACCGTATATCGGACAAATCCGTCTGCAAACTGTAAATTTCGTTTACACGGTGTATGTTAGTAGCAGACATAGGAATCCGTGGGGCAAAATTGTTTCACAAGTAGGGAGTTCCTGTATCGATAAACTCAACTACCGATGCTAGTTCTATATACTAGTGATCACTCAAGGGTTTTCTTGTAAAAATATGTTTTTATTAAGTAATAGAGATACAGTAATAGAAATAGGCCCAAACCTTTGGACATTTCTGGGTTGCGACAATGGATATAATTTAGAAATTAATTAAAACATCTTGTCTTGTTCTATTTCCGAACTGCTTTGCGATGATCTATCCGAGCTATGGTTGCGATCAATATTGTGCAACAAATGACAAATTTAAAATCAAGAAATCAGAAAATAACTGAAATAAGAGTGTTAGGAAATACGAGTTTACATTTTTCTATAAAAGAAAAACTAAATATGTTCTAGGTCAGTCTTAACTGCGATTAGGATAATTTAACGTAGAAGTAAAAAACGGTATTCCGCTTTAATTAGTCTTTCTGTTATGTATCTGGTCTTACGCGCTACGGTGTTACACTTAATCAATTTAAATTATTATGTTTTTGTATAAATATACAAAACCCACACACACACTAATCAATATGTAAACAGGCCCTATGGCAAGTTTACACGCTCGTAGGGGCCTTGTCAGATAAAAATAAATCATTGATTATTTCCAAAATGTAGTTCATTGGAACAAGGTCAGGTGGAGTAAGAGAATCATACTTTATTTTGCTCCGGGTAGGTAAGGGAAACTGTATGAAGAAACTCCTTCTATGTAAATCAATGTAATGAATGCATTCGGCTTATTTTTAATATTCTCTTTTATTTTTTTATTTTTAAGTATCTCATTTTATTTTCCCTGCAAGTGTTTGTCCCATAGTTCCTCTTAACCCACCTAACCTAACATTACCAGTTTTTTTTTTTTTTTGAGAAAGTTACTTAATTTACCCGGACCCGGGTACGTCCTTAAATTGCGTCCACGAGAGAGGCATGGAGAGGTATTGTGAATTTCATCTCGCTTTGTGTGGTAGGGCACAGCACAGCGGATGTCATTCCAGATCTAGAGCAGAACCCTACTGAGGAAGTACCTCCACCTTACAGAAAACCGCAGCTAAATAACACTAGACCCTACTCATAGTGTTGTGATCCTGCCGGTGAGTAAGGTTGCCAGAGCTCAACGAGGGGAAGGAGGGTTGTTACGGTTGGCAACGCGCAGGTAACTCCTCTGGAGTTGCAGGCGTACATAGGCTACGGAGACTGCTTACCATCAGGCGGGCCGTATGCTTGTTTGCCGCCGACATAGTATAAAAAAAAAATTAAGCTTAGGAATGCACCCTTAAAATTAACAAACTTAAAAAACGCGATGTATTTATATTCTTTATTGAGTGGACCAGTTCGACCTTTATCCTAGTTCAATTATGTTCATTAAATGCTCCTATATTGAAATTGCAACGTTATTTCCCTGATTTAAAAACACAGCTAATCTATGAAATTACACGAGAATGAGCACCAGACGATCTTTCCTTACTTAGCGCGGAAAGACCTTAAACCCTTAAAAACCTTTTTTTTGCCGAAGTTTACCTTATTTTGCCAATTCATTATAAGGTTAGGTGGGATCAAAGAAACTATGGGACAAGAGAGACGCTTCTATAAACTAAAATAAAATGGAAATTTTAAAAATAAACCTAATGCATAAATCAAATTAACTAAAAAATACTAATGTAGAAGGACTTTCCTCATCCGGTTTATCTTGCCTCGCATCGCATCGTAAAATACAATATTTATTACCGGTCTTGCCGTTGATATTACACTTTTATTGTAACCTAGCATTATACAATCGAACTTTATTTTAAATCAAGATGCCGGCTCTCCCAAATGGATCTTAGGTATCCATTTTAATGCAATGTACTCTACAGCTAGGTACTTAGGGACATTACGAGTATAAGCCATAATAGTTAAATGTTTTACAAGGAGGCAAGGTTGTTGGTTAACCTTTCGTGCTCATATTGATAACTGGCACTCGAAAGATCCTAATATTAAAAAGTGGAATCTTGTTTTAAAAATAATGGTTTGATAAGTGGAATCTTGGGCGTTGCGAGGGTCATACTCCTATATATAAAAGGTAAATTTCCTGTTTTTGAAGAATAAGCAGAACCTTTACAAGCTCGTGGGGTGAAAAATACTTTGTTATCTTATAACTCTTATAAGAGATATTTTTAAGTACGAAAAGCAGAAATAAAATAACAGCCAACTTATATCCGGTGCGAAGGCAACTACCTAATGACCAAGGTTAAGTAAGAACGAGTTTTACTTGCCTTTAGGGTTTCGTTTTTTCTTGATTTCAACTGGTTGAATGGTTTTGTGGGATACGTTGTCTTGAAAATGCCATTTTGTCAAAAGAGGTAAAAACTTTTGCACGCTGTACTTTTCGGGCCAATCCAGTTTTGAACCCATGAGTTTCTAAAAAGAAAAACGAAAATTAAGGTTTATAAGAAACTCCAAAAACATTAAACAATTTTTTCCCGTCGGGATGTCTCGGGGATTAATATTTCTCATATATAAGCGAAAGAAAAACATAAATCTAGGAATGCCTTAGTCTTAGTGAACAGTGATAATGATCTAATAATATTAATTATAGAGATATTTGGTTATCGATTTAGGATACACTATTTTTGGGAATCTATTATACACCACCAAATTAATTTAAGTCTAAATCTTTACGCAAAAAAAAGAAAAATAAATACCACAAATTGTATCAGGCTCGGGTAAGGTTTCTTCAGAGTGTCAACGTCTAAATTTTCATGAGTAGAATCTAGGAACTCCTTCATAACTTTAGGTTCTGGAAATGGCATGCCGCAAGATAGCGCCCGAGTGCGCAGCGCCAGCTCTCGTTTTACGGCGTTCACTTTCGATCTGTGCACAATATTTTACAATCACTGAGGTGGATGCTCTTTTCTTGTTGTTATTGCGTGCCATAAGCTAGAGAATAACCGTGTCTGAAGACTAACATAAAGGATATCTCTAAATGTGATAGAAAAATAAGTACTAATTATACTATTAGTGTTCGCGTGAGGCGTCTGGGGTCAGATACGGAAATGGGGCTAGTCCCATAATCGCTAATTTCTATTAACCAATCAAGTGGCATACGTCATTTTTGAGTTGTTGGTTTTGAGAACTCTTCCCGTTATGTATATAACACAAGTGGAATTTCGTATTTTTTTTTTATCAAATTTAAAATGCAACTGACGGTACACTTGAAGGGTTGAACACAAAGCTCCACACTTGCCAAACAGTCTCCGTAAATACTCTAGGTTGCACCACAAAAACGCCTTGCTAATAGCTGATCTCCCTGCTGCTGTATTGTTCGCTTCGCTAACAGTCGGTGTAACTATATGTGTACATTTTCAGGGCAATAGCTGTTTGGGGCCTTTTCAGCATTACAAAATAACCCCATGTCCTACGTCGACCTTAACGACCTTAATACCATTTAACATTTTAAGAATCATTTTTATTATAAATTTAATAAAACGATATTTTGTACATAAGTTAAAAACATAATTTTTAACTTTTTATTACTCTTCAGTGGAGATGAGTAACTACGCGGGTATTTTCGTTGTTATGTGTTAAACGCAGGTTCACTAAAATCGACCAAACTAACTAGGTAAGGTCAATATGGGTAAGTGTGGCATACTTTTGTAAAAGTTATAACTTTCAACTCAAATCAAGATCATAAAATTAGATTTCGAACTGTGTCCTAAGGTACAATATTACAAGGTTCAACTTTAGCTGAAAACAATGTGTTTTATGTTAGTTTGAAGATTTATATATGGTATTTAAGATCTTTAATGAAAGTAGAGTCAGAATCCCACTTCCCCAGCAAAGTGAGGTAAAAATAAATAAATAAATAAATAAACGTTTATTCACGTTTCATGCCTTATAAATATTTACAATATACTTCTGCCAAACCACATGGCATCTATATGGCAGTTATAATATTCAACTCTATTGATAGCTATTAAAGTTTATTTTTAAACAGATATAATACTACTTACTAATAATACTTTTGTTTACGACATGAAGTAAGGGGTTAACGCTACAATATGATCATACAGTATAAAAATGCAGTGCATGTGTACAATTTATAGCGGTTGTATTTTACCTTTTATTTTATTTAATAGATTATTGCTAAGTTTCTTTTTAAATGTTCGTTTTGTTATCCTTTTGGTCTTCAAATCCGATGGTAACTCGTTATAGATCATAGGGACTAAATATTTTCTACATTTCTGGTATGTGTGACTACATTTTTATTGCACGCTAGACGATGATAATTTATTAATTTTGATCTATACTATATACTTAGTTAGTTATCATCATTTATGATGCAATGTAATCCGGGGTAACTGTGGCATATATGTTCCAAGCTGGGGTGGAACACCTTTTTATATGAAAAATGCACTTTAAAGAAAAAAACTATTTAGAACTTTGAAAAAAATATGTGCACCAATTTCCTTCTCTATTTAATTAAATAAATAGGTACCTACGTGTCGCGGTACTTTCGGACTATAGGAACAAACACACTTCTACATATAGCGCTGTGACGTTCGTTATCTCAACCGGCGAAATACGCTTATTAGATAACACATAATACATATTGGTGATATTAAAAAAAGGTTGGTACGTAAATTAATAAGTCCTCGCAGACTAAGTCGCGGGCAAAAGTTAGTCATTGATAATACAAGAAATAATTGTTTACGATCTCTGATACGGGAAAGTGTAACATACAGACACACTTTCCCAGTCACAAATTTTTTAAGCTACGTTATAAAATGCACATTTATTTCTTATTTTCCCTTATTTAAAAGTTACTTGAAGAATAAATAATAATATTTAGTACTACCTATTCACAATAAACGGATTAAACGACGAAATGCCTCATATGTGAGCTGCAACTCGTATTCAAAAAATTGTGAGATTTCAAAATGACGTCTCAAAATTGCTTGGCATCGTTACCTTTAGTAATTAATATTCAATTGATCGTTTATTTACACATGATAACAGATCATAGCAGTATCAATATCTCAATTAGTTTACGTAATACAAAGGTCAGTTACACTTGTCCCGTAGCTACACTTACCCATACTGACCTTATTGCATGGTATTCATTTCTTATTGCTCAAAACATATGCATAATCCCTTATTATAACTGCAGGTTTCGCTAAATTGTTTTGTTCTAAATGGCACAAAATAATTACAACATCTAACTCTCCATATATCATTGCTACAACCATTTGGGTTACAGTGAAGATATTTTATGCTTCATAATATCTAATAAGAACATAATATACACGCCGATTTGGGCAGATTCGGGTAAATACCTATTACTAATACCTATTGACCCGGTATACAATACACCCACGACGCATCTCTAATCACCTCTCACCCATAAACCTGTCATTGCCCCAATGCAAGGTGCACTTTCTCAAATAAATATGTAAGTTATTGATCATATTTGCCGCATTTGCACAAATGTATTTTTTGACAGATACAGTCACTTGCAATAATATGTTACACAACGAAGGCCACAAAACTATCTGACACAATCTTATTTGAAGAGTCATAAAAGCGTGTCACATATTTATGAGGCCTTCGAAGAGTAACATATTATTGCAGGTGACTGTACACATCCAAAACAAAATAAAGCAAACATTTTGTCATGCCACTTGATACGATGTGTCAGTTATGGATTGTTAGCATGGACGATGGTGGAACCGAATAGCGCCTTTGTTTTCATTTTAATTTTGTCGTGTATTGCTGGACACACAACAGGTGTCAATAAAGGGCATTTAAAAAATAGAAGTGACACGTCCATCGTCGTTCAACGGACGTTCGATTGCATGATAGTTTGATACATATCTGGATGGTATTGTATCTGCCCCACGTGAGAACGTGTTCTTAAATTTAACTGACGAACATGTTTACTTTAAAACGGATCATACCGAATGTATGTGCATAGTCCAGTAAAAAAAGCCCTTCGTTGGTGTATGTGTTTGTAAGAAAGAATAATTTATTCATATCGTGCGATGGGGTTTACAATGAAATTATCGGTGAAGATACAATAAAAGAGAACCACACCGTAATATTATAACTTTCTCATATTGAAGTGGGCTGAGCGTAATATTTTACAGATTAAGTCTTTTTGTGTGTACTTAAACGGCATTTTTTTTAAACCACTTACATTTGTAAGTAGATGAATTTGGCACACGGAGGAACTGATTACTCAATAATTGATGGACTGGATTGGGACTAGACTAACTTCGTTCCCCCGTTAGATTTATAAAACGACAGTCGAAAAAAGTTTACTTTGTTTTACGTAAACAATGACGTCTACTTTGTAAGTGGATATGTTTGTAATTGTAAGTAGAATTAAATAAAACAAAGTCCAATAGTTACATTAATGTAATATATTGATTTTGTGTTTTGTAGTTGTGTTTTTGGGCCGTGGCAAAAATGCCGGGACAACGCGAGGAAGAAGAGATTGATTTTGTCAGTACAAAAGCGCTTTATTTGCTGACTGTACTTCCAGCCCCTCACACGTCTATCAAGTAGTGCTTTTTAAAACCCTTCTAATTAATTGAAACTCGACGTGTATGCGTTTTGGGTCTTGGAATTCTTTTAGCCAACTTACGACTGCATTACCAAATCAGAAATCAAGGATGCACGCCAAATTTGAAGTGAATCAAACACGGGGTTTTTTTATCCACAAGCCTAGTGTCCCAATGCCGGGCAAAAGATCATTCTCGTATTCCTCTACGTATCCAGATCTTGACAAATTTCCAATTTTTGTCAAAGGCGTCTTGCGCGTCCCGCCATCTCTGACAAGGTCTACAGTGAAGTCTTACAATAGTTACAAGTTATGATATAGTATGAATTTTTGAAATTATTTTTAGGCCTCAGACCCTAACCTGTTAAACAAAAGCCATTGTTTCTTTTGTGCGAGCGTTCAGCTGCCGTAGGCACGTGGCAAAGCAAAAACGTCCTTTAAAAAGAAACTGTATCGTGTTAGTATTAGGTCTAATCTACGTAATAATATGAACTCTCCCCTACATTGAGGTGGTCGATCGTCCTACATTACCAAAACATGTTATCTCATATGAGCTGTTCCATTGATTTGAACCTTAATACTATCACGATACAGTTGCTTTTTAAACGACATTGTTGCTGAGCGCTCGCATAAAATAAAGAATGGCTTTTGTTTAACAGATTAGGGTCATAGGCGTAAAAATCATTTCTGAAAATTCATAATATACCTAATGGACAAAGGAAATGGTTCCAGCATAATTTACAAGAATGAATCAAATAAATACACCTATACAAGCAACCAGTATAGATACGGAAGAAAAGCTAGTTAAATTCTTGTAATTAAAGTTGGCGATTACATTCGCACTTAACCGCATCACACCTACATCGCCACCTGTGGCGTTGAAATGCAATCAGTCTAAAAAGTTTTTATCCGTCCGGTGACGGTCCAGTAATGCAGGTGCGTACATTGTTTGTAAACCGACATACAGATGGCGCCGGATTCAGAACAGTACGTATTGACCTACTACTTACGCGCTCAATACGCCATCTAACATCATACTCGATCAACAGGCAATCAACAGCTTTGCAACCAGTCGGTTACTGGTTACAATATTTAATTGTGTCGTATTTACGAGTAGGTATATTCTACTCTCGGTATTGATTAATTTCATTGTGTAGCGGTAGCGGTACATTCTCCATGAGACATATGACACCCTCCCCACCACAAGGAGACACTTGAATATGAATATGTATATTATGTAACGTGTCAGTGTCAGAATCTCATGCTACTTTGAGGCCCGTATCTTTGATCTGCAGCGTTACATCCTCCAGATAACTGACGACACCCCCTCACATCAAGCAATAGAATTCCTTTCCCTGGAGCTTAATTGAGCTTATTTGTATAATAACAATGCATGTCTTGCAACTGCGGCGGCGCGCCGCGCACCACGAGGCCGCAACATTGCAAGTTCTTAAGAGGGGGCTAAAGCATAAGTTTTTTTTTTATATATTGGATTATTACACGTACAGGCAAATGCCTTCAAAATTAACACGGAAACTAATAGATTATATTTGCAAGGGCATACTCCAGCCAAAACCTTACTAGGTTGAAGTTAGTTCGATAGAAAAAAAACACGAAGTGACATATCCGAGGGATATGCCGAGCAAAATTTTAATCAAAGGTATAGTTTCAGAGCTATTTTGAGGTAAATCGTTAAATACCGCGCGATGGCCGTAGGCTTTAACCTTTTCGCTGCCTCGTAAAAAAAAGTAAGCGATGTGACACTGGCACGTAGTCGATATATTATTTTGTTTCCATCTAATTTCCTTACTTTATCGTATCGTAAGAATCCCAATTGCCAAAAGCTCCCAAGTGCTACGCCGTAGCACAAAGCACGTTAATTTCCAACTACCAGCAACAAATCCGCAAACTGATTCTGTAACTTTGAGCACTTAGATTTTTGTTTTTGCGATTTCGTAGTAAATGCTTGCACATCAAGTTGTGTCCCTTGTCCTCACAAGCAGCCGCGATGGGTCGCGCACAGACAGCCCACGTGCCCGCAGCGGTGGCCGTGTCCCAGAGCGGGCGCCCAGCGCGTCTTCACCTTGTACTGCTCGGAGTCACTGACCCATAACTAACCTAGTTCAACAAAATACACAGTACATTGTTTCCAGACAGGTGGAAGTTAACCAGGGTGGTACCTGTACCGAAAAGTCGCGGCGGACCAAATACCAGCGATTATCGACCAGTGGCAGTATTGTGTACAGTTGCTAAGGTATTTGAGTCTGCGATTTACCAATCGGTTCAGGCCCAAGCTAGCGCCCAAATGTCTGACGCGCAATATGGCTTCCGGAAGGCGCGCTGTACCACAGGTAACCTACTGCATCTCATGGTCAATATAGTGCCGGTAGTAGATGCAGGAGACCAGGTGGATGTGGCGTATTTCGACTTTCGGAAGGCATTCGATACCGTCGACCATGACGTCTTGCTCGTGAAATTGGCAGACGCGGGTTTCACTCCACATACTCTTACATTCTTTGCCAGCTATATGAGTAACAGGCGCCAGTATGTGGACTGTACTGGTCACGTGTCAGAGCCATATTTCACGAGGTCTGGCGTAAGTCAGGGGAGCAATTTGGGTCCCGTAGAGTTCATTTTAATGATAAATGACCTTCCTGACGTTGTTAAAGATTCCGTTTGTCTACTCTTTGCTGATGACCTCAAGCTTGTCCGCAGAATTAATGACAGCTCTGATTGTATTAAATTACAGGAGGACATACATCGGGTGGTTAAATGGAGTCAAACGTATAAGTTACATTTCAACGCGGCAAAGTGTGCCATACTTTCATTCACCAGATCTCGGAATCCACTTCACTACCAATATGTGTTAAAAGAGACACCAATACAGCGCGTGTACGAAGTGAAAGACTTAGGGGTGTTGCTGAAATCCGACCTCACCTTTCGAGACCATATTGTTTCAGTATGTAAGAAGGCTTTCCGAAATCTGGGGTTTGTAATGAGACAGTCTCATGCGTTTACGAACATTAATGCGATACGTGTATTGTACGAGGCAATAGTCAGGAGTCATTTAGAAGGTAATGCGGCCATCTGGAGTCCACACGAGGCCAAATATAGGCTAATGTTGGAACGTATACAAAATAAATTTATTAGGTTTATATATTTAAAATTATACGGAGTATACCCTTTTTATCCTTTAATGTATCCTACATTGTTCGTGTTAGGAATGGTAGGATACAATAAACTAGAAGTTAGAAGGGAACTGGGGCTAGCTTCATATATATTTAAGTTGTTACGAGGCAAGTTGTGCAACCCTGGAGTCCTGGCAGAGGTGCGTTTGAACGTACCAGATCGGTATGTGTGGCGACGGCGGCGGCCGAGCCTGCTGGCCGAGCCGCGCGCTCGAACGCAACTCCTTCGCCAGGCCCCCTTTACGCGCGCAATTCGGACACTTAATCGAGTAGCGATCGAGTTAGATTTGTTTCTTTGTTCTTTGAGCGAATTCACAAGGGCCACGCTGTATGTATTGTGTTACTGTAGTTTGTAATACTTAATCTATGTACTGTATACCTATGTAATTATTTTATTTTGTGTGTCAAATTCCATACTGTCGAATTAGGATATCCTGTAACGATGGTTGTGTGTATGTAATAAAAAAAAAAAAAAAAAAAAAAAAAAAAAAAAAAAAAAGTACTAACTTGTGTCCCTTGTCCTCACACCCGCGATGGGTTGCGCACACAGGGCACCCGTTCTTGGCGTGCGAGCGACCCACGTGTCCACAGCGGTCGCATCGGCCCGGAGCGGACGCCCAACGTGTCTTCTCCTCGTACTGCTCGGGGTCACTGACCCATGACACTAACCTAGTTCAACAAATGTTTCCTCATTGTAAAATTAAAATATGACTGTCCCTTTAGCAAATTTCAGTCACTTTGTTATTATTGACACAAATTTAACTGACAGCTACTCAGCTTTAAATTATGTTATGACTATAATTATATTTATTATTGGTGTTGAGCAAACTTTAAAGACGGTATTAAGCCCCCTTATTCATAAACGTGTACTACAGTTACGATGCTGCTAATAATCGTTTGTCCCTTTCCATCATACCAATACGTCGGAAAGGGACAAACGATTATTAGCGGCATCGTAACTTTAGTACACGTTTATGAATAAGGGGGTAGGAATTTACCTGGAAATTATATCTTTGTCAGGAATAGTATGTAGATACGACAATACAGTGGTTATCGAGGACCCACACGCACCGAGACCGTAGTCGCATCCACATAACAGAGCCAAAGCCACCATTTTGTTGCGGCCGAAACCTACAAAGATAATAAATATACTTCATCGGCAAGACAATTAGGGCAATGACTTCTTTTTGAGGTTTTATTAGTATTATGCTCAAAAATTAAATAAATATTAATTATTTAAACTAGAATTATGTCGTAGACAACCTTTGGGAAAACCACCGCGCAACTTTCAAAAATCCACGTAGCTAAACAATAGGTCTATATAATAGTACATTACGATACAAGTGCCAAAAATTGAAAATTCGAAACGAGTGGCGATAAATTAGACATCTTTTAGGTATAGTTTCTATTTTTCTCCGTGAGCTTCTACGGATTATCGTCTTATCTATTGTTTAAAAACCGCAAAGGCGCGTGCCACTATGAAAAAATGGTCAAACCGCATAGGTAGCGTTTATTGAATTACTACTCTATTGAGCACGGAATAAGATTCATTATGAACTAATACAGAATTCTAACTACTACGCTAACTCTTCAGACTTCTAACAAACTGACACTGTTTGTATGGTTTGCTTGAAAGAGTTAACGTGATTTGACTCTAAACGATATGCATATTTTGTTTTATATTTATTTATTTTATGCATACACTATTATGTATATGTTACTTATTTTTTTGTTGACTCATAATATAAATTTGTATAAATATTTTACTAAATGTGTACTCTATTGTAAATAATATTTTTATTTTAGTGTACATAATTATAACATATAGGTCTATTTTAACATTAGTAGTACGGGATTGTTAAATGGATATACATATTTATTACTATTTTACCATTGTTTTATTGTTTATTTAAAATTAGCCTGTTTAAAGTTTAAAATTAGCAAACAACTGTTTAAACAATTGATTATAAAAATGAGTATATCTCGTTATTATTGTAATTACACAAACCCATTCTCTTAGATGTGTACCTACTATTTAAATAGTGTTATGTTTTATCTCTTTAAATTAAAGAACGTAAAACCACCCAAATATATTTGTGTGAAAATCCGGCCCTGTTTTTTACCTGCTCCTCGAGAAACATAACATTGCTTACTTGGCGCTAGCTAGCCGTGCGCTCGCATTACCAGTGCAAGCGAGGTCTTCGAATACGTATCTTTGTTTCGGATCGCAGTGTCACAAGTTAAGCTGGTTTGAGAGCGTTTAGTCGCCTACCTTAGACGCACCAATAGAGATCAGACAGCTATTCTGTTAGAATTCTGTATTAGTTCATAATGAATCTTATTCCGTGCTCAATAGAGTAGTAATTCAATAAACGCTACCTATGCGGCTTGACCATTTTTTCATAGTGGCACGCGCCTTTGCGGTTTTTAAACAATAGATAAGACGATAATCCGTAGAAGCTCACGGAGAAAAATAGAAACTATAAGCATGTTCCATCCTAGACTGCATCGGCACTTTCCATCAGGTGAGATTGTGGTCAAATGCTTACCTATTGGTAATAAAAATAAAAAAAACACGACCGAAGGGAGTATTTTAAATCGACACGAGTTGCGAATTACCTATTCGCACATGTATCGTACAACGTTTTACAGTACATATGGCCCTTTAAATGTTCGACACAGTAACGTAATATGCTAATTTTCGCACTAGTGCGGTAAAGTAGCACCATATGTACTGTAAACATATATATTACAAAGTAGCTCACCATTACTCTGAAACATTTTCTCAGCGTCATAGCAGTCGATCGAGCCTTGCATGGCGCCCCCGCCAGACGCGCTCGACACGCTAAAGTTTCGATACACGCGTCGTGCGCCGTACGCGAAACAATCCGAGTCCTGGGATACTACAGCGTCTACCAGCTACATTTCAATACTAAATATTAATATATGATGTTGTACTATGGACTGGGACTGCCATTTTAACAACTACACAATTTCAATTTAAGCTTTGATGGAACAGTCAACTTGTGATGAACATAGTCTAAATACTTAAAGACAAAGGCAACATGAAAAGTGATAAAACATACCCACTTTGTAGAGTAAAAATACAAACTAAAATGTCTCATCTATTTAAAAATATACTAACTACTTATTCCTGAAACTTCAGGATGACCTGCAGCAGAGTAATTCCAAAATAAGATTATATTTGCACAAGCAGAAACAAATATAAATAAAATACTAACACCTTGAGCATTTAGCTGTGCACAAGTAGCCTCAGCCTCTCCTTTTCCTTTTATGCATCTTACTCCCATTGACTTCAGAAGCGTTTCACACTGAAACCAGGTAAAAGGGTATACATAAATTATAGTTCATATAGAATTGGCACATAATTAGCAATGTTTAAAAAATAATAATTCCATGGCGGGAAAAAAATTGACAATTACAGTTCAATCACCAACCTTCAAAGTATTAATGGTGAAAATGCATTTTAAAGTTTTCGGCCATCAAAATTGAGAACAGGAGATTGATCGTGCACAAATACTTCGAAAATTCTTATCGATCCCGGACCAAGACAGCTAAGTCGCTTAAGATGCTAAAAGCTAGTATTTGTAGGGTCATAAAACGTTACAAGGAGACTCTATCAGCCGACAGGAAAACACAAACTAATCGGAGGTCTGGGACAAATAACAAGATTTTGGGAAAAAAGTCCCAAGGTCACTCAAACAAAATTCAGGACGGTCTAATTACGATTTATCCCAAAAATTCAAAGAAACTTCTAGAGAGATAAAGATGATTCACCTCAGAGGTGGCTATAAGAGCTATCGAGCAATAAAACAGCCAAATCGGACTGTTAAACAGATCCGACAAGCTAAAACACTAGCTCGACTATTGTACGACCCAGTATTGACAAAATTCGAAGGTTGTTTGTTGTTGGACGACAAGACGTATGTAAAACTCGATTTTAATCAACTACTCGGTTCGAAGTTTTATATGGCCAATAATAGAGGTAATTTACCCGAATAATATAAGTTCGTGAAACTTGACAAGTTCGCAAAAAAACATGATATGGCAAGGAATTTATAATTTCGGCTGTAAGAGAAAAGTTTTATAACACAGTCAACAATGAAGTCGGACCTTTATATTAAAGAGTGGTTAGAGAAATGAGTATTGGTATTTATTAGAACCCATAACGGTCCTGTGAAATGTTGGCCAGATTTAGCCAGCTGCCACTACCCAAAAAAAGTTTTGGTATGGTATGCTAATAATCAGGCCAATTACATACCCCGCGAGATGAATCCTTCGAATTTTCCCCAATTTCAATCTATCAAAAACTCTGGGCAATCATGAAAAAAAATTAAATAAGACTAGTCAAATTGTCCAGGGTATCAATTCATTGCGATCTACAAGAAATCAATACGCCAAAAATGTCGACAAAAGTGTTGTTCAGAAAATGACGGGGGTCCATTATGAAAACAGTTCGTAATTATTTACATAACAGAGTTTATTTATTTATTTATACATATTTGAAAGCTAAATACATTACTATTTAAAATTCACCATTCATAACTTTCTTATTTTATTAACTTAAAAAAATAACAATCTTCTAGTGCGTACCAATTCTATATGAACTATGCTTTATGCTCTAACTAAAACAATATTTAATAGTTTGTGTGCAAATCCCTACTAATATTATAAATGCGAAAATGTGTTACCTCTCCACAAATAAATTGCTGAACTGACAATTTGTATCGAGATTGTGTGAAAGCCGGGGAATGACATAGGGTACTTTTTATTAATCATACAAGCAAATGAAGTCACAGGCAGCCAATAAGTAATAATTTTATCTCACAGGTTGATAGAAAAGAAGTACCCTTTTAAGCAGAGAAAGGTACTCTCAGGAAATATGGCTTTAAGGCTGCAGAAGCACCAGTCATTAGCTTCTTTTCATCTTGTTTCAAGTAGTAATGACACAAGTAAGGTTTTCTGGAAGAAATCGCTCTTAAGCGATAAGACCGCCTGTTGTTACCTCTATCAAATTGTCTTTTTTTGTTTCTGTACATTTATTGTCAACTATGTGAAGTGTTCAATAAAAAGTATTGTATTGTATTGTATTGTCACCAGAATACAAATGTGACGATAATTATAATCATTAGTACATTAAAGTTTAAAGGCGGAAGTTTGAGAAATGTGAGTTATTAGCTTTCTTTCTTTATAATAATGAAAGTGGACTAGACAATGCAGCCCTGAAACTTCATACCTCTTTGAGCACATTACTGAATCTTTTTCTTCTAACATCAGGTTGTTTGTTAGTGACAGTTTCACTCCTGGGAGCGGCTCCTCTGAATTGAATAGCATTACGAGTAGCCATCACATCTCGTTTAAGCTCCGGTGCATCTCCATCCAATACAAATATTGGCTCTACATCAGCTAACAGGAGGTATATGGTTCGAAAAAACAAATTCCTGAAAAAAATCTTGATAAATCTGAGTGTGCTTGCAGGTCTTAAGATTAAGAATTTCAAAAAATACTACCTTAAGTATAACTTTGGTTGAATGTGGTACTCTGTAACATTTTGGCTGTCACACACCCATCCTGCTAAATCCACTGCTAGTACCTCTCCTCTTATCTATATAATTAAGAATGTAAATAAGTAATCATTAATGTGTACTTGAATAAAAAAAGACAATAGCTAAATATGTAAAACCATACCTCATGAAGAGATTTCTTTTCACTAAATGGGGTTAATACAGTCCAAAGTCCTTTTATTCCCATTTCGTAACCTAAATTTCTTAGATAAAAGTAGTACTTACACCCAAGAAAAATATTAAAATTCACAAGTTTTCTTTAGAGGAATTTCTTTCATCATATTGAAAGCCTCACCTTCGTCAAACGAAATCATACTTTATAAACCATTTAAACTTAGAATAAAAGTTTCGAAAATAGGACAGGTGATAAAAAATACGTAGATTTAAATAGACCGTAGTGATAATATTAATTATGCTCTTTGGATTTAAATTCAAAGGTGAGCAACGGAATTATTTTGACAACCTATGATTTGACATGTCGATTTTAATAACTTTAATAATTGTAATGGTATGGAAGGTAGAGACAAGGAACAGAATCTCCTTAGGCAGAACCGGGGGCCTACCGCAAAAATGCCCGCAATTGACGAACTTCGATTTTCGCGCCCTGTTGCGAAAGTGTCCAGGGCCCGATTTTATAAAGTTACAAGTTACAAGAGTACAGATGGCCTACCGCGAACCACGTTCGACGTGTTGCCTCCCTGTCACACTTACGTACAAATGTATAAGTGCGATAGAGAGCCAACACGTTCAACGTGTTTCGCGGTAGGCCCTCAGGCTACAGACACCTGTAATGCACTGTGAACGCAAATTGCGGGGATCTTTCTCTTTTACTCTTACTAAGACGTAATTAGAGTGACAGAGAAAAATGCCCGCAATTGACGAATTTCGATTTTCCCGGTAGGAGCCCTGGGGGCCTACCGCGAAAATCGAAATTCGCAAATTGCGGGGATCTTTCTCTTTTACTCTCACTAAAACGTAATTAGAGTGACAGAGAAAAATGCCCGCAATTGACGAATTTCCATTTTCCCGGTAGCCGCCCAGGTGTTTTATAAATACACACACATAATTACAGTTGTAAAGAACCATGGTCAATCTCGATTACAAGTGACATCTACAGGTGTGAAGGACATCACTATTTAAAAAAAAGTTTTTCATAGATACTCATTGAATTTTGCTACTGTTGTAAATGTTTGTTGTTCGTTTTCAATTATTAATGGAAAAATGGCCAGAAATGAAGGTAAAATCGAGGGGTTGAGAGCGATGTTCGATGCCAAAGATACACTTTTCGGGCCGTTTTCAAGTAAAGCATTATGGCAAAGGACGATAGATTTAATGAAATATATACCTAATAAGTAAATAAGTACTGTTTTACAACCGAGGTTCGTGAGCCATTACATTAAAATATATCGTTTCGGTAGCGGCTCAAAGAAACGCTGTGTATCGAAAATTATGAATAGTACACTTTACCATAATGTGTGCACTATACTTATTCGAATAAACACTTTCTACTCTACTCTAAATAAAGAGACGAATGCTATTAAATCAACGACAAATATCGGCACCAACCCTTTTCCTAGTATATAAAATAAAACGAGTCATTAATAAAACCAATATCAAACATATTGTCACTTTATTTACTATATATTTCAGATACTAAAAACTGATAAGGTCAGAGCATGGAAAAGTATATAATATATAAGACTCGGAAGAATCTCTCGGAAGAGTTGTTCGATTATGAGTTTAAAACTATTAAACTCCCATATTTTCGTCTATGGTTGAGCTACAGGCACTTGTACCTGGGGGCCTACCGCAAAATCCGAAATTCGCAAATTGCGGGGATCTTTCTCTTTTACTCTTAGTAAGACGTCATTAGAGTGACAGAGAAAAATGCCCGCAATTGACGAATTTCGATTTTCCCGGTAGCCGCCCTGTAACCTGTAAAATTGTAACACAGTACTTTTATAAAACGCAAATTGTAAAAAACGGAGCAAGTGTTGCCAGTAAACGCCTGTAAACTTGTAACTTTATGAAATTGGGCCCGGCTGTCAGCTATAAATAATAGTTCCAAATCTCTCCAGAGTAGCGCTAGAGTAGCTAAAAACCTAGGCGTTATTGACGGAGTGAAGTGCGCTGTCTATGATTAGATTTTTTTCTCAAGTATTCTAGGTATTGTAGCGCCACCTATTTATGGTTTTTTGTCGGACACTCTTTGGTATATGTAGATTCTGTTCCTTGCCTCTACCTTCCATACTTAATGGCTCATCTACATGATGGCCCAGCATAGGCCAGTCCAAGGGACGCATTTATGCGTTATAGGGAGCAAGTGAATTGCTATCTCATTCCACCGCGTAGCTGCGTCCCTTAAACTGGGCTTCGCTGGGCCATCGTGTAGAGGAGCCCTAAGAGAATACCGCACCGGATATTGACCTTGGTGTGGTCAAAATATCTCTTTCTTGCTCTAACTCAGTGGTGGGCAAAGTACGACCCGAGCAAGAGTTTCATCTAACCGCCACTGGTCCTTCAAAATAATTAGTATAAGGCTCGCGACATAACGGTTTCAAATCAAAATGCATTTATTCTCCAGTTCCAGCCATCAGCCCCCCATAAAGAAAGTTTGTCAACCACTGCTCTACGCACGCACAAGATTAATAGATTTAATTTCTTTTGGAACGAAGCTTTATTATAAACTAACATTGGCTTACAGGACTTGCATCCAGGCCACAATTGTTTAAAAAAAAACTGACATCTGTTGTATCTGTCATTGTCAAAGAAAAGATGTGTTGATTCTGCGTTGTCTAAAATTGTTGAATTGTTAAGTTAAAGTTCCAACACGATAACAATAACGTAATGAGTAGGTAATAGCTTGGTGACGTATGAATCTTAATCAGTATTTATGGCTTTATCTCTTTCTCTCATCGTGGTGGGCCCGACCGACAAATTGTTATCACGTTATCACACCACATTGAGGCTCCTACACCGTAGCAATTATGTCGTACTTGAAAAGATTGAATAAAATTTGGTAAGATTCATAATTAATATACCTTACATTATTTTATAAGTAGATATAATTCACAATTAAATAATTTTTCAGTGAACTGAGCTTGAAGAATTCGAGACGAATAAGCAATACCCAAACAAAGGCTGATGTAAAATTACGACAAATTGATAAGGTTTTAATTGCTAACCGCGGTGAAATAGCATGCCGGGTTATGCATACAGCTAAGAAATTGGGTATCCAAACTGTGGCTGTGTATTCGGATGCAGACAAAAATGCTATCCATGTGGAAATGGTAATATTTAAACCTTTACATGAACTTTAACCTGCGAATGGGACTGAATATTTATTTATAAGTAATCATAACTGGAGGAAAGGAACCCCTAATGGAATCTGTAATTAGACCATTAATATATTATAATATCCCATGATCCCGTGGTCCCTGGAAGCATCCCCAGTGGCGTACAAATTTATAAACAGAGCAGCCCTATATTGACTTTATTTGTTATAGGTATTTACTTCCCATCTCTTACATACATAAAATTTGTTAAATCATCCCTTATCACTAAAAGGTTAACTGATGTAGATGTTGATTAGAAGTATTACTAACTGGCACGGTTTATTACTCAGGCAGATGAAGCATACAACATTGGGCCAGCTTCTGTTACACAAAGTTACCTGAACAAAAATAAAATACTTGAAGTAGCCAAGAAATCTCGCAGCCAAGCCATTCATCCTGGATATGGGTTCCTCTCTGAAAATGTTGAGTTTTGTGAGCAGTGTGCCTCTGAAGATATCATATTTATTGGACCCCCCACCTCAGCTATTAGAGATATGGGCATAAAAAGGTGATTACCTTATCTATTTTAATTGTTATCTCACAATACTGATTTATTTTTATTTAAGAAATTAGTATTTTATTGGGTAACTATGTTTTCACAAAAACCCATGACAAATGATGTGTGTGTGTGTGTGTGTGAAAATGTAACATGATAATTAATTCATTATTTCAAGTAGCAGTTTCCTGCCGCTTTATCCACATATGTATTTATCATAATTACAATTTTCAACCCGTTTCACCTACATAGTTAGACCTATTAGAGTGCCAAAATTCATCCAAATGGCTCAGCTATAATTGCCATATATTCACTAACATTTATACATCTACAACTCCATACATCCATACTTACTATCTTTAACGATTCTAATATTACTATTAATAATATATATATTTTTTAATCCTATGATTTAAAAATTCACACATAATTGTATTTTTTAGTACTTCCAAAGCCATTATGTCCAGTGCAGGAGTACCTATAGTTAAAGGTTATCATGGCGAAGATCAAAGCATAGAAAGACTGCAAGCAGAAGCACAGAGGATTGGTTTCCCAATAATGATCAAAGCAGTCCGTGGTGGTGGTGGCAAAGTAAGTAATAAACTGATTTAAACAATAAAGTAACTAGTTTGGTATTCATTGTATTTGAAATAACACACTCATGTTTGTTTTTCGTTTATTACAGGGGATGCGTATAGCAATGACGGAATCAGAATTCCTGCAACAGTTAGAATCAGCTAAAAGAGAATCTCTCAAATCCTTTGGTGACGATAATATGTTACTGGAACAATACATCACTGATCCTAGACATGTTGAAGTGCAAGTAAGATTCTATTTACAATAATTGGATTAGCAGTTGCAATATTTCTTTTCTCCTATTTAAATACTCTCTATTAATTGAGAAATAGATAGTTCCCTATTATACGAGGATTTTAAATATATTGTGGCCTATTGTACATTGAAAATAGTCTAATATTGGTTCTGTATCAGCCTATAAAATGCAGGTATTCGCCGACATGCATGGTAATGCAGTGCATCTCTTTGAACGAGATTGTTCGGTTCAGAGAAGACATCAGAAAATTATTGAAGAGGCACCCGCAGTAAGTACACATTTCAATCTGTGTAGAAAGAAGCTAGAAGAACTATATTGTTTCTAAACAAATAAAACGAATTTAATCAGTACTTACCTGTTACTATAAAGAAAAGATTATGCCTGAGACTTAACTATGAATAATATTTGATAATATTAACTAACGCGATATGGATGCAAAACAATTGATTTGAATATTAGGCGTATTTATTTAAACAAGGAACAATCCAGTTCTTTTGTACATACTCGTAGTTAAGCATTATGGATAACCGCAAAGTAATGCTGGATTGAATGAATTATCTAGTGCTTGGTTTTGTGGATAGTGTGATTTATGTACAGGCAACATGGTGTGGTGTTGTTATGATTTCAGCCGGGTTTGTCGGAGGAAACGCGCAAGGCGCTGGGCGAGGCGGCGGTGCGCGCTGCGTTGGCCGTAGGCTACGTGGGCGCCGGCACCGTCGAATTCATCCTGCACCGCGCCACGCACGACTTCCACTTCATGGAGATGAACACCCGCCTGCAGGTCGAGCACCCTATCACTGAGATGATCACTGGTGCGAATACACAATACTAAGGGCTCCTATACACGGTGCGAGAACTCGCTTGCCATTTTCATTACAATACGGGATTGATCGGTCGGCTGAATTAGTTGTCACCTCAATAGTCCGCAATGTAACTAAAATCGCATGCAAGTTTGCGTGCCGCCTAAATCGTCAGTTATTTAAAATATGTAAAAATACAATTAATGAAATTTATTCAAATAACCATTCAATAGCCGGGCCTCGGCCGAGGCGGCGCGCGCGTTTTCCTCGCCTGAGTGCGCTGCCTCGGCCGAGGCACGTCTACACTAGCCGGTTTGTGCGCGAGGAAATTGCCTCGCGCGTATGCTCGCTCTGTGTGGACCCGGCAGGATGATTTTATCTAAGCTGATACTCATTGTTCCAAATAGCCTATATAGCACAAATTCCGCCTTGAAAAACACTAGCTCCAGCATGAATGTAACAGAATTAAACTTAATCCCTCTAGTAGAACATTGTATATTACTTTCAAACAATTAATCTTTGGGTAATATGCTAATATGGCTCTATCGATACTATCGATGATTTCGCCAACGTCAAAGTGGGATCCACGTGGGATCGAATTAACATTTTATGTTGTTCACTTCAGCCAGTGTGCGGTATAAACAATAAATTATGGTCTTTAGGGCTCTAGCCACACACGGTTAGAGGTATATATATCAAATGCTCTAAGAGCACGACGTTGGTCGGTTGTTGGGTTATTAATGTTATTTTGAGCTTTTGAAGGCGATAGCTGGACTTGACAAGGACCACGTGGGGCTACCTGGCGTTAGTCAGAATGGTGGTTAAACTCGTATCAAGATTAATTCTTCATTATCTACACACTTTCACATTAGTTTTGTGAAAATAAGCTATCAGTATTACACTTTAAACAACGTTAATGAGCAAAAACAAAGAAATTAATTACGAGCCGGTGTCATCAAGCTGGCGGTCGACAAGAAACCTATAGTGTAATACTATACTTTACTTGAAACTTATATGTTTTTAACGAGTAGACATTTATTCTAAGGCGTGGCGTTCAAAAGGTTAAACAACGTTAATGAGCAAAAACAAATAAATTAATTACGAGCCGGTGTCATCAAGCTGGCGGTCGACAAGAAACCTATAGTGTAATACTATACTTTACTTGAAACTTATATGTTTTTAACGAGTAGACATTTATTCTAAGGCACTGATCTTGTGGAATGGCAGCTACGGGTAGCGGCAGGCGAGCCGCTGCCGCTGACGCAGGCGGAGGTGAAGCGGCGCGGACACGCCGTCGAGTGCCGCGTGTACGCCGAGGAGCCCGGCGCGGGCTTCCTGCCGCGCGCGGGTACTCTTCACCGCCTCGTGCAGCCGAGCCCCGAACAACACTGCCGGGTACGTGTGCTAATTAACAGCATTCACAGGCCCAGGTGGCCAGGCATCTTACACTGTCATTGCGTTCCTCAAGCAACGTTCTGCTGTTTGTCTTTTTGGTTGGATGGAAATGGTGAAACTAATTTAGTTTCATCATTTAACCAACCATACAAATGTTTATCTGGTTTTTGAAAGGTTCTAATTAGACTGAAAGGGAGTTACATTATAATGGACATTGGGCTTAACCAGGTTAATTTTATAGGCCGTTAAGCTGTACGTATTGCTCACCCGGTATTGTATAGTCCTAGCCCTAAGTATACGTGTTGCATGGTAGATTATAGGAAATTGTAATAGTCATAGTCATAGTTTAACATTATTATTTAAGTCTGTTACTAACACTTATATGGGCTATGCCTGAATTAAACGATTATTTAATTTAATTTAATTTAATTTAATTTAAGCACGCTTAGTAATTTTTAGTACATGTTTTTTGCAGGTAGAAACTGGCGTGCGGGAGGGCGCGGAGGTGTCGGTGCACTACGACCCCATGATAGCAAAGCTGGTGGTGTGGGGCCGCGACCGCAACGAGGCGCTCGCCAAAACGAGGGCCAAGCTCTCCGAGTATCAGGTTCGTTATTTTTTATCCAAATGAGCTGTTATATGAATGTGAACCCTAGGTACATAGGTATAAGATGGTAATGCATTTTAAACAGGCTTACTTCCTCTCACACAGAACGGAAACCGTCGGCTCGGTAGCCAACCAAACATCATAGTTTAAACAAGGCTTCACAAAACAGTCTAACATGCCGTCATTTTGTGGTTCCACTACATTGAATCGTGTTTCAGAGAGTAAATGGACGAGTTACTTACCAATACCTATTACTATTAAAAATACCCAAATCACTGTATAAGACTCTATAATAGTTAAAGAGTTCCCTGGACTCCTACAGGAACCCGTAATCAGACCCTGATCATCTAGAAAGCATACCCTTTCATTTCAAACAAAAAATAGTTTTCGATATAGATCTGATAGTCTGCGAGTCCATTGTTTAACAGTTGAGAATCCGATCCCGAAAAATCACATGTGTTTAGCTATATTGTAATACTGTCACAGGTGGCGGGCCTGGAGACTAACGTGAACTTCCTGCTGCGGCTGGCGGGCGACCCCGCGTTCGTGGCGGGCGACGTGCACACCGCCTTCATCCCGCAGCACGAGGCGCGTCTGTTCGCCGCGCCCGCGCCCGAGCGTCTGCAGACCACGGCACGCAGCGCCGCGCTTGGACATGTGAGTACTATTTATCACGTATGTAGCGGATAAAAATATGACACATTTCATTAAGGCGTTATTCCTCCAAGCTATCTCCAGGCCCAAATTTATCGAGTACCCTGTGGGTCAGGCATGGTGACCCTTTTAATAAAGGGTACCTACGCTATTAGATAGAAGCCTTCCTATCCCTCCATATACATGGCCGAGATATTTTCAAATGTTGTTTACAAACATAAAACGGTGTTAATTGATATAGCTTGAATAATTAAAAAACTGCATTGACTTAATATGTAGTCGAACATTGTCATTTCTTATCGGTTTTAATGTTTCAGGTGCTTCTGTCCCAAAAAGCAAGCACGAGTGAGGCAAAGAATGGAATCGACGTTTCGCCGAGTGCATGGCGACCGAACTATCAATTTCGCAAAACGATTTCTCTAAAATTAGACGGTAAAGGTATGTCATTACATTACATTAGGGAAAAAAACTAGTTTGCTCCGGTGCTGCTTACTTGATAAGATTATGAGGAAAGTACAATGAGCCAGACAAGACATAACTATGTAATAATAATGTAAATAATACCCCTTCGAGTTTATAGGCTAACAAGGTTTGTTTTTAAATAAATGACAAATTAACGGAAGTACACATAAACAACGTCATCGATTCTTTATTATTTATTGCGCTTTTTATATTTTTTCTTTATCACAAGAACTCATTAAAAGGAAGTGAATTAGTCGGCCGATTTCTGTCTTCATTTTTACATCTTGGAGGATTTAACAACCAAAGTCGCTTTTCAGTGCTTACCCCTCTGTCGAAAACCTTGGCCAATGGTCATATGTATTGTATGGACTGACGTTTTTCTGACATGGCTATTTTTACGTTACGTTAGGAGGCGAAACTGATCCTTTCAGTCATTCTCAGCTCCGTTCGGCTCAACATTGCTACGAGCAATTATTAGGGTTGGCACAACTTGACGTCCCTTTGTGTGTACAGTCAGCATCAAAAGTAGCGGATGAAACAACGCGCCAAAAGTATCTGATATTCCGGATAACTTTTCCAAATATGGATAATTCTCTAAAAAGCACTTTCAAAACTATATCTTTTACAGTCTAAATTGGTCTACATATGGAACCATCAACTTTCGTTAAGCTGTTACAAAATGGTACTTTTGAAACCTTGTTTGATCCGCTACTTTTGATGCTGACTGTACAACCATAGATAAGATAATGACTTGAATTTTGACAACCCTAAATAGCCGAAACGGATAGTGCCATACATTAGTTAGAAAGAGACTGGCAAACTTTTGTAGGAACTATCTTTTCTGTACTATTACTTATTCTGTGGTTACGTGCAAATAGCCATACATTTGACGTGCCGCTCTCCCGCAAAAATGAACAGAATGTTTTATACAGAAAATTACAGATAAGGCGTCTCCAGTTGTTAAATCCTTCAAGTTTTTATACTTTTACTTGAGTAGCCACCAAAGAGTAAAGTAAGTATATAATTACACTTACTACATACACTGGTCACACTGACACTACCCTATTAATTTAACACTGTAAACACATAACTTGTACGTAACCTCTTGCTGTGCTTTGCCTATAAAAATACGAACTAATCATTGGAGTCGTTTCAGATATCACAGTAGCAGTAGAACACGTAGGCCCGAAACTGTACCGGGTGAAAGTGGGAGACGGAGAATGGCAGGAGGCCGAAGCGTGGCTTAGCGAAAGCGAGCGCGGCGCTCGGCTCACTACCGTCGCGGGCGGCCGGCGCAGCACCGTCGGCCTGCTGGCGTTCGAGGACCAGCTCCATGTCTACGACAAGGTGAACTGTCTACTGTTGTTAGAGTGAGACGGGGAGTGAGAAGTGCGCGATGCGAGACTTACCAATGTCGTGGGCGGCCAGAACCAACCCGCTTGTGAACGAGGATCAGCTACACGTCTATGACCAATTGAATTCTCTGCTATTGTTAGAGCGATGCGGAGATCTTTAGGGCTAGAACGAGTGTGGTGCGAGACTCACCGCCGTTGCGAGTGGCCATCCACTTCTACGATTAAGATAAACTTCCTGTTGTTGTTAGATTAATTCGGAGGAAGGCGTAGACGTAGCTGACCGTGAGACGAAGAGTGGTGGGAGTCGGGAGACTGTGTGCCACAAGATGGTGGAGCGTGCATCCCTGTAGCTGCCAATACTAACCGTAACAAACAAAATTATAATGTGCATTATGTTGTAAGTCTACCAACCGGTTTGGTCAGCTCAGTTTTATCTTCGCTTTTCGTTTCTTTTGATTTAGTTGTTTTTCTGCAGTTATAAATGCTGTAACTCCTTGATAGCAAAGTGTTATTATAAAAAATCATTTGTGTTTCAAAATCCAACTTTTAAATACCGAACAACGTCATTATTTGAATAATTATTGTCTTCTTAATTTTGGTATTGGGACCGTGCGAAGTGCATGGTGCAGGTAAGTAAAGCGATCCCAGCGCGTGGTAAAAATTTGAACTAACTGCGGATAGCGTCTTTGAGATTTCTTACAAGATACATAACTAACGTATTTAATTTGGTAATTATTATTACTGTATCCGTGTAAATAGCTTTGCAAATGCCACATACTATCTGATATTTTTCTAGAAGTTAAGAATGGGTAGTAAGTTATCCTTAAAAGATGGACATTTAACATCCCGGACTTTTTTGTAGACCCATGAAAGAGAGACAACCCCGCCATACATTGTGTTGTTATAGCTCAAACGAATTAGGCAGCGTTTTCGATTAAATCTCCTTGCCAGCGTGATTTTTTCCGACAACATCGTTATGTTTCAACCAATTTACACAAAACCTTAACAAGTTATACACCGAAACCTTCCTCAAGTATCACTATATTGATAGATGAAAGTCGTATCAAAATCTGTTCAGTAGTTTTTAGTTTTGGAGTAGTTTTATAAGATGTAGTGCATTGACGTTTTCCACTAGAGTTGCGTACGCTAGGTTGCGTGACAGTCGTGTACATAGCGAATAGTGCCAGTATGAATCTCAAGGAGCGACAAGAGCGTATATTATATCTGCCAATATAGTAACCCGATGGGTTTCCACAGGAGGGCCAAACGATAGCCTTGCTCCCGCGGGCTAAGTACGGCGGCGCCGGGGCCTCGGAGGCGTCCTCAGACAGCGCCTGCTCGCCCACGCCGGGAGTGCTGGAGAGAATACTAGTCAACCAAGGCGATAAGGTAAGCCACCGCTGGTCAACTCGAGTTTTCCTGCCCATCCCTGCACTATAAACAACACACTTAAATAAGCGTTAAGAGGGGGCGAAAAACCAGGAAATGAGTAGGAAGCAGAAAAAACAGCGCCGCGCGAAACTTGCTACGGAAGATATGGCAATCTCTTAACGTTTTACCTCAACATCTCCGAAAATACCTATACTTCTATTTAAATTTTGCTCCTCATGCATGTCGGCTATATTACTAGCTTAAAGAAAGGACGCTTAGCTCAAGTAGTTTCATACATTGACCAGCCTGTTCCTATACCTTTGACACGCGCGATATGCTCACGGGAAACGAGCAGACGGACGGACGGACGCCGCCCATGGACACCTGTTATAAATTAGGTCATAAGTTCTGTCACAAAGGTTTCGACTGATAGTGTAATAAAAAAAGTTTGCCATGATTTGAAAGCTTGTTTTACACTGATCAAAACGTAATATAATTTGTTTAAAATTTAGATCGCATCTTTATTTACTACTTTTTTTGCTTTGGGATTGTCGTTACACGCGAATACGCTGCTGGATTGCGAAAAATAATACTTCACAAACGGAGTAAAAATCAGTGTCACATTAATAAAATAGGCACAATTGTTTATTTGGATAAACCTGAACCTACTGTATTATAACGTTATTCTATCACCAGCATTTAGTTCTCCGACAAGTCTGTACTTCAACTAGTATCCTTCTCACTTAGAGTACTTTTCAGTTACACGCTACTTTGACTGCCATCCACGTAGGTTTGGTAAAACACGTACAGTTGCAATTTTGGCGATATCAATACACATTAATTATATATTTTAAGAAAGATAAAAGATCCAGCTTTTGTTTAATGTAAGACTCAACCATGTAAACAATAAAAATAAATAAATAGGAATCAAAATCATCTTGTACAGACTGTTTCTGAACAAAACAAAATTTCGACAATTTCGACATAGTTTATAAAATAGACGTTTATGAATAAGGGGGTAAGTGTATTGCTGTCCCGCCTATGATGCCGACGCCAATGACACTGTGGGAGCGGGACAATAATATAATATGTGCGTGCGATAGAGACGAACAGGCGGGTCAGTGTGCGATTTTTGAGTTTCAGTTCTAAGTATGGGGAACCCCCAAAATGTATTGTTTTTTTTTCTCTATTTTTGTTTGAAATCTTAATGCGGTTCACAGAATACATCTTCTTACCAAGTTTCAACAGTATAGTATGAAAAAAATACTCTACGAGTATACACAGAAAAACGTGCAAGCAAATATTATGAAATTTATGAACATCACAATGAAACGGCCAACGAAACTTCCTATTCCTAATCTAATTACATACGTCCTGGTAATGAATGGACTTCAATGTCATAATATAAAATCATAATTTCGAAAAAGGTTATCTATTTATATTAATATGATATATGTATATCCAGATTTTGGGATAATTTTTCACTTTATTTAATCGACTGAGCTCACAAATTTCGAATGTCACAATGTGTCCAAATCGTATGGAAATTATCGGGAGCGGTTTTTTAAACATAGGCCGTATTCGTATAGGTGGTGAAAGGACAGCCGCTGTTTGTGGTGATCGCGATGAAGATGGAGTACGTGGTGCGGGCAAGCCGCGCCGGCGTGGTGGCGAGGCTGGCGGCCGCGCGGCCCGGCGACGCCGTCGGCAAGGGCGCCGAGGTCGTGCGGCTCGAACCCGACACTTCGACTACAACCAACTGAATCACCTTGGCCTATTTCACTACACTGACAATTTCCTGTCCATTTCCGGGTCTTTAGCCTTTCTGTAGGCCTAGCACAGGAGGGCCGCGACAGTATCTCGTCCGCGATATAGAGTACACACTTTTTTCGAACTGTATTTATTACAGAGGGACGGGTAGTAGGTATATCTCGCGGGCGAGATACTGTCGCCCCACTCCTCAGGTAGCCCGGCTCATGCCATACCTCATTTTTAGAGTTGTTGGAATTACAATTTTCTGTCAATATTAAAATTTCAAATACATGTCCCGCTGCGGGATTTTCTCAAATTTAACAGTACTCCCAAAATCATACAATATGTATAGATGCCTGCTAGGCGGGTTGCGAAGCAGTAAAAACTACTGATTAATTTTAAAATGTCGTGTATCAAAGGATTGAATTCACCCGCGCCGCTTCGCGTTCGCGAGTTATTCGCTCACGTAAGACACTGCCTTAGTCTTTGTTGTTATTAACATATTTATCATTATTTTTCCTTTTTTTTCTTTTTTAGCTTAGCTTGCGGCTGAGGTTTAAGTTACTGTATTAGTAAAATTAATGGGGGTGTGAAATTGAAATAATCTATTTAGGAATTTTATAACATGTTCTATTTGTTGACATTCTAGCAATGCAGATTTTAGTTCCATTTGAGGGAGAATCAACTTTTAGCGTCACTCGTTGCCATGGTTACGATTAGTTGTCCAGGGGACAAAAGTTCATTGAAATACTGATTTTATGGTACTTAAATGTACCAATGTCCATAATGGGCCCCCTACTAAGCATGTTAATAGAACGGCATACAACGTCTCTTCAAACAAACTGTGCCACTGTTGTCCCTTGGACAACGGGACAGGATAACAAAACAAAAAAAGTTGATTCACCCTTGAGCATTATATTACATTTTTTTACTTCTGTAAGTTGTAAGTGTCATTATGTTTATGAGTATATTTTTTTCTAATTTCTGAAGGTCGTGTTTTACTTATATCCTTGTATAGCAGCAATAATATTGCGAAACTTTAAACGGAGCATGATTACGGTTTTTTTGTTTTGATAAAATTGAAAATTTAATAATATCAGCACTTTTTGATTATAGGACCAAATAAAGGTATTCAAACAAATTTCATCTTGATGGGAATTAATTCTTCGAATTTTTTTTATTTGATTGGCCTAGTTGTGACACATTATTATTTAAGCAAACGGGAAGTAATCGCATTCAATTAAGTTCTAAAATTACCTTCAACTCTTCTCCGAGACTATAGGGACAACGCCGTCCTTGAAACGTCGGGTCAGATGTAATTCTTACGCGATTAAGTCCCGTTTTCTTAATCAATAATTTGCTATTTAAGACACTTGTGGCCATTGGTTCTTGTCAGAGCTAAGCCCCTACTGAAGCTCGGCCCCTAACATGGATGAGTTTAGCAGGAAAGCTCTAAAGGTTGCAAAACCCTATGCGGAGCATGGTCTACGTCCTGCGTCTTCGCTTACACTTGGACATTGGTCGGCTCTACCTCCGGCCTTTTGCGAAGCACGGTCTCCGAATTGGCTTACACTTGAACATTGTTTATTCCAAAGTCTGCTCTAATTATAATCAAAATAGTTACACTGTTCATAGCTTTCGGGTTACTCTTAGGCAAGTCATGTTACGAATACCTTGTAAACCAAAGCAGGTTTTAATCGCGTAGTATAATCAGTAATCATTTATTGCTTTCATAGGTAAGTACATTAGATGTTACATTTGGATATCGGACAGCTATGAAACCTGTAAGGGCACTGCAAATTTAAAATTATTCATTTAACTAACTAATAATAATACTTAACATATTCTTAAGCTAAATATAATTATAGTAATTTTACATATACCTATGAGATCTTGTAATTTGTTTATTACCAGTAATTTAACTTTCAAAAAACTCTTGCAAGTTATAAAAACTATTATCTATTAAATACTTTGTAAGTTTTTTGTTAAATATATTATCTATTTTTCATTTTTAATATCTGTAATTTCCGTTATTTCGTTTAGGCCAGCTTTGATAAAGGTTGCTGGACACAAACTATCATGCTATCAGCACTGGTCAAGTCTTACTGATGGACATAGACTATCATGCTACCAGCACTGGTCTAGCCTGAACCGCTGGACATAGACTATTATGCTACCAGCACTGATCTTGTCTTACTGCCGGGCATAGACTATCATGCTACCAGCACTGGTCTAGCCTTAACTGCTGGACATAGACTATCATGCTCTCAGTACTGGTTTAGTCTTTACTGCTGGACATAGACTATCACGCTACCAGTACAGAAGCGAGAGTGGAGGTTGTCGCTCCTGCAAAGATCCTTGTTGTAAAGATAACATTGACTACGCCTTCTAGCATTCAGCCGCCATATGAATGTTCAAAAGATTAGGTTGGGATTTTACATATTATTTATTTATTCAAGCTTTATTGCACAATACATGAAGATACAAATGGCGGACTTAATGCCTTAAGGCATTCTCTACCAGTCAACCAATGGGTTAAACCAGAAAGATTAAGTAGGTGCAGTGTCTTTTACAGGTAAAGTAAATAAATTTGTATCCATGACTATATATGAATATAAACTATATATTGATAAACTTACACATATACTTAATACAAATAAACATACATAATTTTGGGATTTTATGATTGTCTACTAAATTACTTGTTAAAAATATGAAATATTACTGGGTGAATCAATTTTTTCTTGTCGCTCGTTACGTTCCCCTGACGGTATCTTAAAATTTTGATTTTATGGTATTTAAATATATCAAACATATGCATACGTTTATGGTAGTTATAAAACCTTTTCACAATGGGCCAACTATAGAGGTAAAAAATGTACTGAATAGGTAATCGCAAAGGGAATCGTCGGTTACTTCGTCTTGGTCTTAGTGGGGTTAAATATTTCGAGTTATGGAGGTATTGGGTTTTGAAGGGAAGGGAATGGTATTTTATTTCGTGTTAACGAGGATTTGAACCTGACAAATAGAACTCAATGCATCGAAATTGGCAAATACCTTAGTGACATTAAACCAATATCGTTCGGTGTACCACAAGGCAGCATTTTAGGACGTCTATTTCTCTTATATATAAACGATATCTCGCTTGTATCAATAAAAAATGCTGATATCTTGTGTTACGCCGACGATACTGCAATAGTTTTCCACGGTCCTTCTTGGGAGGTTGTCCAAGTTACCTCCGAACACGGAATCTCGCTAGTATCAAAGTGGCTGAAACAGAATCTTCTTACCTTGAACACATCAAAAACTAAGTTTCTTTGTTTCCATAAAACATCTGCTTCATCTCTAAGATCTCTGAGTAATCTTAAAATCCATATCCCTAATTGTTTTACCTCTTTCGCTCCAGCCCAACTATGCAATTGTGACACCATGACGAGAGCCAGTTCAATCAAGGACCTAGGAATTCAAATTGATGATAAGCTCACCTTCAGGGAGCATATGATTGCTGTCTCAGGAAGAATAAGAAAATTGATTTACACAATGAAAATGCTCCGAGAGTCCGCTAACCTTTCCTTACTTAAAACAGTTTATTTGGCCCTTGGTCAGTCAATAATAAACTATTGTATTCTTGCCTAGGGAGGCACAACAACTACCAACCTTATAAAACTTGAACGAGCGCAAAGAGCTGTTCTAAAAGTAGCCTTGCGAAAGCCAATGAGATATCCCACATTTAGTTTATACCATGACGCTCAAGTGCTCAGTGTTCGAAAGCTATATATAATAAGGGTCGCATTACATGTACATAAAAAAGTCTTAAACCTCCCCGAATATAAGACATTACTTACCGAATAGAATACATAAAGGACGAATTGGACATTCAACTTTTGAAGCATAAAGCGGTAGAAATTTTACAGATGTCGGTGAAATACCGAAAATACTCCAAATTTTCTCTTAAATGTCCCATGATTGGTGCCGTCAACATATGTAGCTTGATTTTTGAATACATAAATTAAATTAAACAAAAGCACATTGCAGTGAACCCCCACAGCACACGCCACCACAAGGGCCACAAGGGTGTTGGTAGTTTTAATGTTTAATTTCTCCGAACCGCTTGGCGGTTGGCGGCGGGGGAGGCATGTTGCTATGCGCATCGTTTCGTGGAACTTTATTCGGCATAGAGAGGCGGGAGCGGATACACGGGGGCGGAGCTTGCATTTTTTTATGAGCTTTTTACCAAAACCCTAAATCAGTAATTAATTAGGCACGATGGGTGAATCGACAGGAATAACATTTACGAGATTAGCGGGAGGTTCCAAGAATTAATGTCAAATTGATCAAACAACCGGCTCGACCATAGCAATATTACCCGTCACGGCACGTCCGGTCTCTGAGAGAACGGTCGGCATTAGGGGAGGGCAACCGGGGCTACAGCCCCGGGGCCTCCACAAAAGATGGGCCCCCACAATAGAGACTCCGGAAAATTTACCATTTTATTTGGAAAATAATTTGGGGCCAGGGGGCCTCCACTCCTTTATTGCCCGAGGCCTCCAAACCTCTAAATCCGGCATTGGGTCGGCATTGTGGATCGAGTTCGACGTCCAGTTCGGTAAATCGGCAACAGTCAACGCGTAAGAGGTGGGCTTATGACAAAAAAAAATCAACATTGTGGCAAGTTTTGAAGCGTTTTTTTTTATGATAGAGGAGGCAAACGAACAGACGGGTCTCCTGATGGTAAGCGATTACCGCCACCCATGGACACCTGCAACACCAGAGAGGTTGTAAGTGCGTTGCCGGCATTTAAGATGGGAGTACGTTGTGCTTTAATTCGTAATTTGCATCTTAAGGTTTAAACGATTTAGTTTGTTTATGAATCAAAACCAAATGATGCGAATAACCGACTTCATTTTGCCAATCAGATGCTCTAAACTCGTTTCCAAAAGGCGTGATAACAAATGGATATCACGCAGCCCCGATTTCTATACGTGAACCTATACGTTACCTCAAATCTGTAGTCTATAAGAATAATTCGAAAGATTCATAGCAGCTCTATAGGAAAATTATCCGGAAAATCGCCAATATTCCCGAGAGGAAAACTCGAAAAAAAAACCAGAATTTGCGGGCCGAAACTAGGGGGTCGAAAATATTTTACGTCATTAAATTCCCATAATGTGTAGTTTTTAAAAGTAATATTGAAAATGTTGTACGTTTAGTAGTTTTTTTATTTAATTTTCAAACTGCCAACACCTTTGTGTCCTACCCTGTATATTAAATACATGCATATTTACATAGATAAAGGAAAGAGGATTGTGAACTTGTATACGTGTGTACTTGTAAGCGTATTGTGAGGAGGGAAGAAATGTGTGTGGGTATATGAAGTAAATGAATGAAGAATACGAAGTGTTAGTAATCTCTTCTTGCAGTCGATGGGAACGGGCGATCAAACTAACATTTCAGAATATCTTCTGATTCCTCTTAGTTCCAGGAAAATATCAGGTTTAGTATACTAACATTTGCCTCCTTTAAGTAATTTTTTTGCGGTGAGGGAGAGAATGCTCATGCATACCGCCGGCCCGTACCGGACGGTTATGTCCGACTTGGCTGGGAATGGTGCCCAGCCGCCTACAGCTACGGAATAAAAACTCTCCCACTTCGTGTAGACTGTAGAGTGTAAAATGTTTTTATTTGGTGTGTGTTGAGTGTAACTGAGTGTTTGCATGCATTTGAATTTAGGGATAACTTGTCGCTAACGTTATACGGGCGACCAGCTATCCCTCCTTTACGTTATACCTAGTTGGATACTAAGTTCTGTTACTCGATTTGCAAGGTCTTTATTTCCGTTAAACAAAATGCTACCGAAAAAATAAAAAATGACATAATGTGCTGGATTTGTGAGCTATAATTATATACCACACATAACGCTTATCTCGTCGTATCTATAATGAATTGGGGCCTAAAAGAGAATCGTATCGCAGTAATTGCGTTGGACAAATGTGTGCACCCGCCAAACATGATTTTGAAGTTGCTTGAAAACATAAAAATCAACAAACAATTTGTTTATCGCACAATTAGTAGATACAATAGTACTCAGAGCTTCGATGACCGCAAGAGGTCTGGAAGACCACGCACCGTTCGGACCCCAGCTCCAGCGATTGATAATAAACATAGATGACGAACTAGCTCTGCAAAATGACCCCACACACACACATTGTGCCGAAGCGGGCGGGGCGTCAACTTTGTGCCGCGGAGCTATTTAGTTCGCAAATGGCGGCCCGTTGTCACAGTCATAGTAAGAAGTATTCAAATTATATCTTTAACAAAAGAAATATGCCTTGTTGTGCGGATAAATATTGTGCTAGTCGTTCCAACAAACACTGAAAAAAATATGGGATTACTTTTCACGTATAGTTTAGCTAGGATCATATTATTTTGATTTCTCTTGATCAAAACAGGCTTTATATGGGGATGATGTTATGCATTTTAAACAACCATTGATATTAAGAAACTTTCATTTTTAATTTGTTCAGGTTGTTGTTTTAATAATTTAAATTTTCTGATAGTAAATACGAATCGCCGTTAGAGGTGGAGGTTTTTTATGTGTACTTTCTTACTAAGTCCTGGTAACTCGCTGCTATTTATAACTTTTCGTTAAGTTCGTGGACGGCTGGATTGATTTGGCTAATTTTGGTATTGGAATATTTTTAGGTCCAGGGACGGTTTGAACGGTGAAAAAATATGGAAAGAATGCGAGGAAAATAGTAAAAACAATAATAATATTTTCCCATACAACTGGCCATTATATAACGACGTGTTCAATACGAATTTCTGCATGTTTGCTCTGATCAAGATGAAAATCGGTATCTGAGGATCCTAGAGGACCTTTATAATGAATATGAGGTCAAAAATGAATCAAACGCCCGCCATCTTGGATTTCTGCATTTTTTGAATGAAAATCAATATCTAAGGATCTAGTGGCCCAACATTATGATTCTGAGGTCAAATTGGGTAAAAACGTCCGACATCTTGAATATCTCTATTTTTGCTCTTATCGTGATCATCATTCATCATATAAAAGCAAACACGGAGAAATTTAAGATGTCTGGCGTTTTTGCCAAATTTGGCCTCAGAATCATAATGAAGGGTCGCTCGGATCCTTAGATGTCGGTTTTCATCACGATCAGAGCCAAATTGCAGACATCCAAGTGGCGGACGTTTTTTTTTTCATTTTTTACCTCAGATTCATTATAAACGTCCTCTTCGATCCTCAGATATCGATTTTCATCTTGGTCAGAGCAAAAATGGAGAAATTCAAGATGGAGGGCGCTTTTACCAAATATGGCTTTAGAATCATAATGAAGGGCCGTTCGGATCCTCAGATATCGATTTTCATCTTGATCGGATCAAATTTTTTTAAATTCAACACTGCGGCATTTTTTTAAATTTTGATCTCAAATTCATAATAAAAGGCTTCTCGCTCTCGTATACTCAGATATCGGTTTTCATCTTGATCAGAGCAAAATCTAAAATCCCAAATGCCAGCTGTATTTTTTTCAATTTTGACCTATCAAATTTACATTAATTTACATCTGACATATTTCTGTGCCACCTAACTAAACGTCGCAGGTGCCCTATAAGATAAGCGACACAATGTATTCATTGGTTCGAAGGCAAATAATAAGCCTCTAAAATAAAATAATAAATTATCATACAACAATATTGCATTTAAAACAGGTTCTATATTGCATGAAACCTTCTACCTAGAGTTGGTTTCCATTGACATGTATTTTCAAGTGACAAGACTACAGCCAATCACAGCGCCTCATTTTATAACAGACCAATCGTAGTTCGGGTGGTTTAAATTGACTAATCATGGTCAAACGAAGTTTCGTCGAGGAAAACAAGACCAGGGTGCCTACGGCGAAAACCGAAATTCGCAAATTGCGGGGATCTTTCTCTTTTACTCTCACTAAGACGTAATTAGAATGACAGAGAAAAATGCCCGCAATTGACCAACTTCGATTTTCCCGGTAGCCGCCCTGAACTTTGACGAGTTGCAATTGGTCCGTTATGAGTATTGCGTGTTTTAATAGTGGGAACACTTTTACGCTGATATTTTGTTTGACGTTTAGTCTTCTATGTTTTTTTCGTTCGCTGCCCAGCTCTAATAAAGGCAGTGAAGGCGAGAATTGCAAGAAACCCCGTCCGGAAGCAAAAGTTGTTGGCAATACAGATGTCTGTGAAGGGAAGCTCCCTAAAAAAAGTTATCAATGAAGAGCTTGGACTACACGCTTACCGCAGACAAAAAGGTCATTTACTTAATCGACGATTAAAGACTATGAGGCTAGAGAGAAGTCGCGTGCTATTGAAGCGGTACGCACAAAATTACCGAAAAATACTATTTACAGAAGAAATATTTTTTACCATTGAAGAATGTTGTAACCGCCAGAATGACAGAGTGTATGCAAAAAATAGTCAAGAGGCGATTACAGCTGTTCCGAGAGTGCAACGAGGCCATCATCCCTCTTATGTGATGATTTGGCTGGGTGTGTCATACTCAGGGCTAATACAGGTTCATTTCTGTGAAAAAGGTGTGAAAACTGGGGCCAAAGTTTACCAGGAAACCGGTCTCGAACCAATAGTGAAGCCCTTAAGCCACACCCTATTTCAAAACCAGCCATGGGTCTTTCAACAGGACTCAGCTCCTTCACATAAGGCAAAAACAACTCAAGCCTGGTTTCGAAGGAACAAAATTGACTTTATTGCCCACGAAGACTGGCCGTCCTCCAGCCCGGACCTTAACCCCTGGATTATGCCTTATGGCAGGTTATTGAGAAGAAAGCCTGTGCTAAACCCCACACAAATCTTGACTCCTTCAAGCGGGCCATAGTTAAGACAGTGACGAAATTAGACATGACAATCGTGCGTGCCGCTATTGATGACTGGCCTCGTCGTTTGAGGGCCTGTGTCAAGGCCAGAGGAGGCCATTTTGAATGATATTGTCATATGTAATTCCTGATTTTGTGTACTTCGTTTTAATATATAGTTTATTCAACTTTCGTTCGTATATTTTATGTAGATAAAGATTATTACAGTAACAGAATTTAGTAACCAACTAGGTAGTAGCTAATGTCGTACATTTTAACTATTTTATTTTATTATATAGGGAAGAGAAACGCTGCCCAAGAGCAGTGTTGACACGGGGTTTAGGGATATTGTAAACTCTTCTGGAAGCAAATAACATATTTAATAAAATAAATCCATAAATCCCTAGCGAATTAAATGCTACAACTCCCGCAGCATGCACCTGCGTGAAATACCACGCTTTATAAACAAGTGTGATTGATGACATATATATATTAATTAATAAAGTAGCAAGTGAAACCGATACCTGACCCCACAGTTACTCTAAATGTAAATTATCAACTTTCGTTGAAGTTGAAGACATATATTACATATATGGCTAACATTGTTCAAAAATACCTACGTTTTAATCTTTGCACCTAGGTAGGTACCAAACATGATTTTCATTATTTCATAAATACGTAATAACACAGGTACAAGAGTTGAAGAAACTACTTTTGTCTTTATGTGGTTATTTATTACTTCACAAGCCGGAGAGGGCAACTCAAATCGTACAGCGCTCAGTTAGCCTTGGAGACCTACTCACCGGGATCAATAATACCCACTCTCTCTTAACTCTTAACTATGGATGTAAATAGGAGTGTGTGTAAAAATGTATATATTACGTAATGCATAATGCTATATGTTTTTCTACTTGACTAATTGAGCTACCTCTTGCCTGACTATAATCGTTCTGTTTCAGAATCATCTCTATCTCTTTCATGCAGGTTAATGAGATCATGCAAAATGCAATCTATGGGTACCTTCCTAGTCGTCGCGATTTTAGCGCAAACTTTATTTAGGTAGGTACCTACCTACTATAAATGAAAAGTTACGTTGCAGTAACAACAAAAATTTAATTTTATCGAAACGGAAAAAAATTACATCGATACCCAGTTAAAACTACCGGACGTTGAAGTTATCTAAAATACCTAATCGCGGTTTGTCTCAACCGAATAGGAGCACCTTATCTCGGTAAGCACCTATAGCTGTTGTGCGGTTTCCTAAAGATAGCTGCACGCTCCGCGTTGTTCTATTTCCATCAAGGTTCTTCAGTTGTTACCGGCACAATCGAGGCACCTTATTATGGATATTTGCCAGATGACAACTAGCGGTTTCTTTTCAACAAAATATGAAGTCCTAACAAATAGATAAATACCTACTAGGAAATAAACATGCCCTGCGTATCGCAACGTCGCGATTGTAAGGTACCTATTACCTACCTACTGACTCTCTGTTGTGTTTGTGTGAATTAAAACTAGGTAGTTATTATTATTCCACGGACAAATTGTTACCTGCGCAGCTTCGACCGAGGTAGCCGGTTTGTTGTCGTTTTTTTTGACATTCCATGAACAGCTGATCGACACAACAACCCCATGTGATTGACGTTTCTGATTCTGATTGGTTAAAAGTCCATCCTCACCGTAAAATAGACTATGTCCACATAGCTACTGGTATCGTATATGTATTTTTTTAAAACTTTTAACATCCTTATTTGAAAAAAGGCTTTTTAATTTATCATGCTCCGAAAGAGGGTCATTTTTGTTCTTAAAAGTGTGCAGAAAGTGATACATTTCTGCACTTTACTTCATTTAGAGCATTTTACTTCCAAGGTACGATTTTTTACGATAAGCAATTGAAATTTGGGTTTAAATGGATTTTTATACCATTTCCAGTCTGATAATAAACTCCCCATTCCATAAAATAACGATACTTTTACCTAAATGGTTAGTTATGTTTAAAAATAACCCATGTACCTATTTTACTTTTAACCTACCTATTCAAAATTAAAAACGTAGAGAGTTTAACTTGGGTGAAAAGCATCATTTCATCCCTTGGTTAACAATCTACTATTTCTTCCCTAATAGTAGGGATCAAATTAGCACTTTTCTGTTCAAGGATACTGTTTTTTTTTACTTTTTGCTTAGGTACTCTTGCCTTAAATAACACTAAAATAATTTCCTCATAGATCTGTACGTGAAAACCAGAATGTGTCACATGGTAGCAAATTTTTTTCCACCTTTGGCGTTAACATTTGAATCTGAGGGATTCAAGTGTTAACGCCTAGAATCAATATACGCCCACGCCGTAAATACCTATGTCATTTTAATCCCTTGTGACACAATCAACTATTAAACTGTAAGTGTAACCTCGTTTTAGAAATATCAACCAGGTGGGTACCGCAGTACGTTATATGTAAGTATCAGTATTATTAAACAATGATATACCTATATATACGTAGGTAGGTAACTGTTCCATTTACAAACACTAGGTACAAACGATGATTCAGTTATAACACAATTGTTTTGTTCACAGCATTACGACGCACAGTATTGTTATATTTGCACAAAACAAAATTAAGTTACTTACCGACCTTAACAACATGATTACCTAAACGGCTATAGCAGTCTAAACTCGTAATCAATTATTCTTACCTACCTAAATGGTTTAATATATTTAGAAGGGTCATAAAATGACAATATTCAGTAAAATTTAAATTAATTAAGTAAACTTAATCGATAAAACTAAACTACTTGTATTCTAAAACTTAAAATAAACTTAACTTTATCATCAACCTCACTTACGGTCCACGTGTCGGATAATTCAAAGGCAGCGCAAGCAACTATTGCAATACTAGTACACTAGACAGTAGATACCACGAGAATCTATGTAAATCGATTTTTTGATTCAGTGTATAGGTAGGTACTTTTGAAAATAATCGCTCCGAAAGTCAAAAAGTCCTTCTCATTCCTTGCCACTTTTGTTCATTCCCTTGTAGTTTTTTACTCCCCTTGAAGATTTTAGCATTCCCTGATAGCTAAAATTTAAATTGCTTAATTATGTAATAAATGAGCCAAAAGTGATGTCTATTAGATTCCGGCTATATTTAAAATTAAATAAAATTTTAAAAAAACTAGGTCAAAATTTGTACAAATAGAATAATCCGATTTTGAAGAATGACACTTTTACTCCCACGCCGCTAAGGTTATAGCAAAAACAATGCAAACACATTCATTCCTAGGCAGCGGTTTCTATAAAAGACTCAGGTTTGAGGAGCTGGAGCTTCCTATTTAAACTATGTATTATTTTTCGTTTCGATATTGGGAAGTAATATTTTTTTAAGGCACTTATCCAACTGGAGCATCTATCCAGGTTTTACCTTAGGGTATCCAGGGGTAGGGTTATCTTGACGATTTCACTCAGCATTTAGAGCCACCCCACACTGGCGTCTCCCGAGCGTCGGTGTCTAGTCAACAGAGATGTTAAAAATAGTTTATAAAAAGTATTTAAATACAAAATACAAATACTTCCTTGAAATACTATTTCAAATGCAAAATACTAAATAGTTTTCAAATTTGTATTTAAAATACTAAATACAAAATAGGTATTTTCAAAATGCTTTTTTAAAATACAAATACGTTGCGATAAAAGGTACTCTTAAATAGTGAATACCTAGTCCGAATTAAAAAGTTAGTATTGCTCGGAATTTACAAGTTGGAAAGGCTTTCTTTATTCTTTAAAAATAGTGTTTATATCAGTTCTCTAGAGTGCAAATTTTGCGTCTCCTCATGTTTACCGGTTGAATGGACTTTTAAGTGATGGTTTTTAAGGTTGGTTTTTTGTATTGTGCTCGTGATTACTATTGGCTTTTATTTTGCTGCATGGGATAATTAGTTCAATAATATTTGATTTAGACTGTACAGTTGTCGTCAAAGATACCTATATGTTTAAATTACTCGTGCATCTTACTCGTTTGTAATAAGACGAAAAATGTGAACGTATCTTGGCCGTCGACTGTATTACTTAGTAAATAGGAGCTTACTGTGGGACTTAGTCAATTTGTGTAATAATGTCCTATAATATTTATATTTTTTTTTTTTTTTTTTTTAATGCAATGTTACTGACTTTTAAAAATAAAATAAAGTCTTCTTTCAGCAAAATATCCTATCTACAATATTTAAGGTATTATCCCTTGATGTCCCATAGTCTTGGGACACCCTGTATATACCTACCGATTTGTGAGACTGATACATATTTGATCTTTCAACTGCCAGCAAATAAATCACTACAAATAAATAAACAAATAAATACTATGCTATTAATTATTATATAGTTAAGTTATTTTGAATGAATTAATTATAAAAAAAAATTGTTATATTTTGATTATAAAAAAAAACTTAATTTACTATTTAAAACTTATCTTTATAGTGCAGATGGTAAAATGGTAATTATTGTCCCAATTTTCCAACTGATCTGCGATTTTTTTCAATATAAAATTGGTACAAATGCAGTATGGTTGAGTGGTGCCATGGGCTGTCAATTTAGTACCTACCTACCTTGCAAATAAAAACAGTATGTAAAGTGTAAATTTGTCAACGAGCTATGGAGCGGAGCATCCTGAACATCAAACTTAAAGACAAGAAAAGAAACATTGATATTAGAAATAAAACAAATGTTATAGACGCTTTACAACATGCTAAACGCCTCAAATGGAAGTGGGCAGGCCACATAGCTCGCTACTCTGACAAAAGATGGACACTAAAAGCGACAACTTGGAAAGGTCCAGTAGGCAAGAGAAAACAAGGAAGGCCAAAAGAACGGTGGGCAGATGAGATATATCAAGTAGCCGGTACAAACTGGACAGAGATAGCCAAAGACCGAAGTGTCTGGAAAAATTTGGAGGAGACCTTTACCCGAACGGGACCTTAAATAAAACATCAAATATTCATATACATACTCTTCATAGTTTCAACAATTTAAAGAAACAAATGTTTTTAATATATTGTATACTTTATTTAAGGAATAAAAAGGTTTATTATTATTATTATTATAAAGTGTAAATTAAATACAAATTAAGATACAAAATTTGTAGGAATCGGGATTTCATATTATTGACAGTTGGAGCAGTGGCGTGTTTAAGATTATTATTATTATTAAAGCCTTTATTATACGAACTGTTGACATTATATTTAACAATTACTTATTATATTTTTATTTCTATAAGCAAGTTCGTAAGGTCTTTTGACCTAGGCCTCTTCCGAATCGCCTTTTTCTATTATATTTAGGTATTTGCCTTTTCTTACATTTTTGGCTATTTATTTATTTAATCTTTATTGCACAATACATGAAGGTACAAATGGCGGACTTAATGCCTTAAGGCATTCTCTACCAGTCAACCAATGGGTTAAACCAGAAAGATTAAGTAGGTGCAGTGTCTTTTAAAGTAAATGAATCCATCTATATATTAGTCTATTGCCATTTATTTCCAGTTTTTTCCTATTGTTTCTATTAGGTCTTTTTCCCCATCTTGTTTTTGGTTTGCCCTTTTTAGGATTCCGTAGCCAAATGGCAAAAAAAGGAACCCTTATGGATTCGTCATGTCTGTCTGTCTGTCCATCCGTATGTCAAAGCCACTTTTTTCGGAAACTATAAGAACTATACTGTTGAAACTTGGTAAGTAGATGTATTCTGTGAACTGCATTAAGATTTTCACACAAAAATAGAAAAAAAAAACAATAAATTTTGGGGGTTCCCCAAACATTAGAACTGAAACTCAATTTTTTTTTATCAAACCCTTATGTGTGGGATATCTATGAATAGGTCTTCAAAAATGATATTGAGGTTTTTAATATAATTTTTTTCTAAACTGAATAGTTTGCGCGAGAGACACTTCCAAAGTGGTAAAATGTCTGTGTGTGTGTGTGTGTGTGTGTGTGTGTGTGTGTGTGTGTGTGTGTGTGTGTGTGTGTGTATGTCTGTGTGTCCTGTAACTTCAAAAATAAGAGAATGATAAAAGTAAAAAATATATAATGTACATTAGGGGGCGTCCATTAATCGCGTCATACGTTTTTGGCTTGTTTTAGACCCCCCCCCTCCCCCATGGTGATCTTTGGTGATATTTTCTAACAAATGAACCTAAGTACACGTGAAGGATAATAAGGGCGGAAAACTATTATTTTTATTTTATTGACTATAATACAGTATAGCACAGATGAAAAAAAAAATACACGTGATACGTGTCCATACCCCCCCGTCCCCTGTGGTGATCATTGGTGATTTTTTGCTGACCCCCTCCCCCCCCTATACAATATGACGCGATTAATGGACGCCCCCCCATGCAAACTTTCACCGAAAATGGGTTTGAATGAGATCTAGCAAGTAGTTTTTTTTATGTCATATATGGTACGGAACCCTTCATGGGAGAGTCCGACTCGCACTTTGCCGCTTTTTTTCTTTTGCCAACTTTTGGATTCCAATTAATAGCTATTTTTGTCCATCTGTTATTTTTCATCCTGGCTATGTGCCCTGCCCAATTGTATTTTTGCTTCAATATATGTACTGCTGCATCTGTAAGTTTAGTTCTTCTTGTTATCTCTGTGTTTCTAACTCTGTTGGATAACTTTATGTTAAGGACACTTCTCTCTATTGACCGTTGACATACTTGAATTTGTTTGATGAGACCTCCTGTGAGAATGCATGGTAGAATGCATGAGTCAAAGGCTAGTTTTTTGAGTTTCATTGGTATTTTCTTCTTGAATATATCCTTCATAGACCGCGTGTATAAGATACACCTTCTTAATTCTTACTTTCATGTCCAGCGCATAGGGATTGACATCCGGTGTGGTAACTCTGCCAGCTTTCTCAACATACTCCAAGCTCAAGCCCATTTTTTGTAGTTAGTTTATAATTTTGTCCCTTAGGTTAGTCCTATTTTTATTTTGTATTTTGTTTAATTTTAGTATAAAATAAAAAATTTAACTAAATTTGTAGATATCTATGATTAAATGCTTATTTATGAAGAAAATATAGGATTTATAGTGTTATTCATTTGTGAAGTGTTCTTAACAGGTTAATTTATTGTTTGGAGAGGCAAATCAAACATGTGTTTGTTGATCTACAAACAAAGACCATCACCAATAGAAAATGCAATCTCAATCTTGCAATTTCAAGATCGCACGAGATCTCAATTAATTCGATAATTGATCGATATTAATATATAATTGAGGTTGAAAGATTGATCCATGTAAAAAATCATGATAAATGCACTATGGGAAAAGGAATTCGGGAATTTCACATTTCTTTATTATTGTTACGCAGTTTCTTAAGTGAAGTTAAGTTCACTAGTGGTTTAATGACACAAATATAAAAGCTAAGTAATTCCTTGTGAAAAAAAATTTATTTTTTTGTTAATGTTGATTTGTTGTTTTTATTTTTAAAATACATATAATAAACATAACATACCCTAAATAAGTAGAATATATGGAATTCTTATAGATTATTGATCAAAATAACATATTTTTAATTACTTTGTCAAATCTTGATCTTGTTTTGATCTCGGAACACTCAATCTCAATAAAGATCTTGAATCGCCAATCTTGGTACGAGATTGCATTCCCTAATCACCAATAAAGGAAAAATTGATATATTATTTTTATTGCTTATTCCAATACTTAAATTAGATTGGAATACAAAGTGTACCAGTTTTACCTAAAAGTACTTTAAATCACCCAACAGGCTCTAAAGTTGGACAAGTCTGGAAACAGCAGGGTGGAGGCCCTAAATAGGTGAGATGTTGTTTTTTAAACAATTAAATGTGTAACAAAACCTTATCATTATCAGTATTATCACTCATATCTACAACTTTTGTCTCCACATGTTTAACGTTTTTTTTCTAAGTGGGTAGATTATATTATAGTGCAGGTAAAAACCGTTTTTTACACAGAATTAAATAGTAGGTACAAAATATTCACTTGTAAATTGTAATTTTTCATCTCTAAAAATATGAAGCTAAATGTGCATATATGCATGTATTATTTTCGGTAAGATTTAACGTAATTAACACTGACCTTAAATTATACCAGCGTCACATTTTCACCACGGTGAGGTAATCCGGTTTGCCACATGAGAAACGCTAAATTCACTAAAAAATTTACGAACTTTAACCAAACACAACGTAAATGTATAATTCTCCGGTATCAGATTTTCTTATTGACTTCTCACACGCCCACAAATATTGTACACAAACAGCATTCGGAAGCTTAATTTTCCAAGTAGATACCTCTATTGAAACGTCAATAACCCGGGCCAAGCGTATTATAAAACCAACCAAAATATTAATATAAAGAGAGACACTTGCTGTAAATATATTTGTGAAATGCTAGACTATAATTCACTTTTTGTGTATTGATAATTATGTCAATAACGCTATATTTTTATCAAAACTACATCCCCGCAACTACGAGCAGTCACTACATTTTCTTTCACACATCTCTGACTCTCTCCAGTCTCGTGTCTCCCTCTAGCTCCGTCTCCCCCCTTCACTTGACTTGATTAATCGCCCCTCTCCTACACCGCCCGCAAATATCATTGTGAAGATTTGTATTTCGATTCTATAATCGATACTTGGCGGAGAATTTTATAACAGTTTAAGCTGTAATAATAGTGAAATTTTCTTTTAAGCATTTGTAGAAGATTTGTAGGTTTCTTTGTTGTTATAAAAACATTTAGTTGCGCATCGATTTCAAGGATTTCAACAATGATATCGAAAAAAACTGGCAATATAACCATATTGCCAGCTTTTTTTTCAACCGCTTGCTGGCTACATCAAACAGAATACACAGATTATTTGGCTTAAAGGACTCTCATCCAGGCCATAATTGTTTTAAAAATGGGGCTTATTATAAAAGCGGCACTTGAGCAACACTTGAACGTCAATCATATCCACCCTTTCCGATTTCGGGCCCGAAATCGGAAAGGGTGGATATGATTGGCGCTCAAGTGCCGCTTTTATAATAATCATCGATATCGATCGTTTTCCGTTTCACCAAATATCAAAGTAAAAAATACTTTGTTTCTTATTGCCAAAAATGGTCAATGTTTGATATTTTTGCATATGAACAATTTTTTTACATTTTAGATATTGTAAACGACGTGCTGATATTTGGTGAAACGGAAAGATATTTTTTTTCAGGCCCGAAATCGGGTCTGATATCAGGCCTGATAAAGTGTGGATGTAATTGGCACTATAGCTTTACACTCGCGTGGCGAGACGAGTCGCGAGCCGAGCCGCGATACGTGTATGTAATGTTATCAAACTGTGGGCTCGTGGCTCGTCTCGCCACTCGCCGGGCTCGCGTCCGGAGCGGTCTTTTGGGCACATGGACATACAATATAAAATTTAATTTGGGCACGAGTCAAAGGGGCTCGCCGGTGACCATTCGGTTACAAACCTTATAGCGTGTCGATTGTGTTCAAAATTGATTAGCTCGACGAGCTTAGGGGCTGTGGCCGAGGCACAAGACGAGCCTCCAGCTTATGGAAGGTAGAGGCATCTACCTTCCATAATGCAAAACTATTCCAATTTTATGACAAATACGGATAATGGCTGGCGCGTTATTTTTTTTACGCACGATTCCAATGCACGCGCAAGGCAAAGGCGCGTACGAAATCGACAAACAGCCAATTTAAAAAAGCTAATATTTTCGTATTTCTATTCGACGGATGGAGATCAAATCGATAAAATGTTATGTTTATTCATTAATGTAATTTACGAGGTAATTTAATCTTAAATTATATTTGGTGTGATAAAACCTCTTTGAACGAACATTTGAAACCTAATAGTTGGTTATAAAAAAATGTATTACTCGACCAAATTAAGAAGGCTCCGTTTACATGCATATCATTGGCAATCAGTTCCCTTCTTAACTCAGTCGGATAATATAATGAAAAAGCACGTGTGTTATAATTTACTGAAAAAGCACGCGTCTAGGATTATGACCCAAAAATCAGTGGAATAAAAACGTCGTTTTGAGCGTGTGTTGAAAAAGCTGTTAAGGGCCCTCCACACTCGTGTGCGAATCGAGGCGCGAAGTCGCGAACGCGAGTGTGGATGGCCCTCGTGTCGATTTCGCAGATTGTTCACGCCTTCGCGCCTTATTCCCCGTTTTTTGTCGGTATTTGGCCCGCATCAAAGGAGACGCGAAGCGCGAACTTGCAAGACTCCACACTCGTAATCGCTTCGCGCCGCGATTCGCTCACGAGACTAACAGAGATGTTAAAAATAGTTTATAAAAAGTATTTAAATACAAAATACAAATACTTCCTTGAAATACTATTTCAAATGCAAAATACTAAATAGTTTTCAAATTTGTATTTAAAATACTAAATACAAAATAGGTATTTTCAAAATGCTTTTTTAAAATACAAATACGTTGCGATAAAAGGTACTCTTAAATAGTGAATACCTAGTCCGAATTAAAAAGTTAGTATTGCTCGGAATTTACAAGTTGGAAAGGCTTTCTTTATTCTTTAAAAATAGTGTTTATATCAGTTCTCTAGAGTGCAAATTTTGCGTCTCCTCATGTTTACCGGTTGAATGGACTTTTAAGTGATGGTTTTTAATGGTCAATTATTAAAAGCATTAATTTAGATTTGTAATGTTTTACAGCTAGTATATACCTCTCGTTGGTTGGTGAAAACGTCTCGTTTGTGTTTCACCAGGTCAGAAAAGTTTGTTTACCTCTAGTGCCTTGAAACCCTTGCAACGCTTAAGATTCCACATTTTTATTTTAATGGTCAATTATTAAAAGCATTAATTTAGATTTGTAATGTTTTACAGCTAGTATATACCTCTCGTTGGTTGGTGAAAACGTCTCGTTTGTGTTTCACCAGGTCAGAAAAGTTTGTTTACCTCTAGTGCCTTGAAACCCTTGCAACGCTTAAGATTCCACATTTTTAATCTCTCGCTACGCTTGTGGTTATTTGCGGCGTTACTAAACAGATTCACCAGTTCCATGTTAAAATAATAAATAAGTATTATAGGACATTATTACACAAATTGACTAAGTCCCACAGTAATAAGCTCAATAAGGCTTGTGTTGTGGGTACTAGACAATGATATATATAATAAATAATAATAATAAAAAGCCTTTTATTTCGAGTCCAGGATTACATTACATTACATTGATTTTTAGTCAGCGTTTACATAATTTAAGTAGGTATGTCATTTTTCTTTTAATTTATATTGTTATTTGTTCAGTCAATTTTTAGATATTAAGTAACATATTATTTTTTTATAAACAAATGATTAACTATTTGTAGCGGACAAGAACCCCTCATCGGGTGAAGGCCTCCTCCAAGGACTTCCATCTATCTCTGTTTGCAGCTATATATTTCCAGTTTTTACCAACTATTTTATTAATGTCATCAGTCCAACGACTGTTTGGTTTGCCGGAGCGTCGTTTGCCTGCAGGTCCCTTCCAGGTGGTAGCTTTCAAGGTCCAGCGCGAGTCAGACAGCCTGGCTACATGTCCAGCCCATCGCCATTTTTGTACTTTAGCGTGCTTGAGGGCGTCTTTTAGTTTTGTTACAGCTCTTATATTTATGTGGGGTATTTTTTGCACTTTTTTCATGTTTAACAAGCTTCTCTCCATTGCTCTCTGGCATGTAGTTATTTTTGATTTAATTTTTGCAGTAAACAGCCACGTTTGGCTTGCATAAGTCAGTGAAGGCAAAATACACATATCCATAACTTTTTTCTTAATTTTCATATTCATACTGCTTTTCAGGATTTCCTTTAGGCTCCAGTATTTATTCCAAGCTATTTTTACTCGTCGGTCTACTTCTTCTTCATTACGATGATTGTTAAATGATATCTGCTTACCTAGGTAGATATAGCTGTCTACATACTCTAGTAGCGTCCCATCAACGGTTATGTCTTTTTGAGCGCTATTGGTCATAAGTTTTGTTTTTTGAAAGTTCATTCTTAGACCGACTTTTGCACTAGCTTCATGTAAAGTTTGTAACATGTATTTTAGCTGAGCGCAGTGTTCCGTCATTAGTACAATATCATCCGCGAACCGCAGATGGTTCAGATATTTACGATTGATGTATATTCCTATATTGTTCCAGTCGAGACTATTGATTACTGATTCAAGTACTGCTAAGAATAATTTTGGAGACAACGGGTCGCCTTGCCTGACGCCTCTATCTATTGGTATATCAGGTCCTAGTTTGTCTAATTTGACTCTACTTGTGCAATTTTCGTAAATGTGTCTTATAATTCTTATGTATGTAGGGTCTACATTACACTGGCTTAAAGCTTCCCATATAGAGGAATGTGATATTGTATCAAACGCTTTAGCGTAATCAATGAATGCTGTGTATAATGGTCTTCGGTATTCTTGATATATTTCTATAAAAAATGATATATATAAATATTTATAAATACTTAAATACATATACATAAGGTCGATATTTAAACAATAGATACAATAGCAGCTTCGACAGGAACATATTACATAAACCCTAGAAGTTTACAATAGTGGCTTTTTGTGTTAAACCCTGTTTCAAAAAATTCATAGTGAATAAATAAACTAACAAAAAAAAACAGAAAACACCCATGACTCAGGAACAAATATCTGTGTTCATCACACAAATAAATGCCCTTACCAGGATTTGAACCCGGAACCATCGGCTTCATAGACATGGTCACTACCCACTAGGCCAGACCGGTCGCCATAAAAGAATGAGAGAGTTGCAAGGATTGTATCGTCAGAGGAGATTGTAACTCCTACTTACTTTACCTAATAAAAAGTATTTTGTATTTTGAAAATAGAAAATAGGTCCCAAAAACTATTTGAAATAAAATACAAAATAGTTTTCTTTAAAAGGTATTTAAATACAAAATACAAAATAGGTATTTTGCATTTTGTATTTGCATTTTAAATACAAGTATTTCAAATAAGTCGCATCTCTGCTAGTCAACTCTATGGCTGCTGCTGTGCTGGTGCTGCTCAACGCAACAGCAACACCATTTTCTATAGCACCGACGAGACGCCTACGCTCAAAAGACGCTAGTGTGGGGCCCTTTAAGGTGAATAAATTGTCCAGTCTGTAGTATTATACGTTCTTTCAGGTATGATAATATGGTAGGTAATTTTGGACCGAAGCTTCAGTGAAGGTCTCCGTTTTAACTCGGGCATATTGCTTTCGTATGTCCAGATGTTCTCCTCTGCAGGCAGGGACCGGAACCACTTACCATTAAGGGTTTTTAAGCCGGGTTTTATAACGCTGGTTTTGAGAAACCATGTCATTTTGGTTAAGCTTTTCAACGGCTTATTGCTTTAAACAATTAACCGGAACCCAGTCAGAACCCTGTTTAGAGTTTTAGCGGGAAGCGGTTACGAACTCAACGCAAACATATTAATCCTTATTATCACAGTTCCTCGATACATTCTTATTTGAAAAACCCAAACGTCGTTCTTGTGAGTTAATCAAGTAAAGCTGAAACCATATCCTAGTTATTCAGCATTAAACGCAAACAATATTGGGCTAAAGTTTAATACAGATACGATTTATTTTCTATTGACTTAATTTAAATTAAATTAAAAATTAAAATTAAAAATTCTTTATTTCAGATCACAAAGCGATCCATATTTTGTTATTACCATTTTAGCCTTAACACTATGTTAGTAACCTATATATCTACTTAGACCTACCAATAACTACTCCTATCCAGTACCCAATTAGCGGGCAGTCGAGGCGCTCGCCTAACGCCCTCAGCATGCTGTTAGTGCTGCCGCGCACGCGTCGTAGCAATGAGGCCACTCTTTTTCGCCTGATGGCATAAAAGTCGTCAGTTCGCGCCTCAGCGAACATGCCTGACGCACTACAGTGCCTCGGCAGCCTTAACAACATTTAAGCTTATTAGTCTGCGGACAATAGAAACCGCTTCATAACGCTTTTAAAAACCCTATCAAAACCTTAACCCAATAACATTTGGTTTGTTAGGCTTATTATTATTATTGTATGTCTTTCCCATCACGGAACAATGGTGCTCCGGACCTTTGGGAGGCGTGCGCGGAGCCGAAGCCAACACGTAGAGGCCCTTTTGACACTTTAATGAAATGTAAGGGGTACACCTAGCGGATGCTGCCCTTGCCCGTGTCATGGGACGCACGCAGAGGCAGCACCCATCAGGGTGTAAGGACTATTTGAGGGTTGATGGAATCTAAAATGAACTGGGCTATTGGGTGAAAGCGATGGACTAAATACTGGGCTATGGGATAAAAAACCGGACGCCTGCCTAATAAAACGGTATTCAATTTTATTTCCGGCAGACGGTAACTCGCCCCCACAAGATGGGCCCCCACAAAAAGCGACATCTAGGATGGCTCAAGGGCAACACCGGTGTGAGGGCTCAGGGGTGTCGAGAGGTGTACGCCGCTTTCTACCCAGTGGCTGCGAGCAGCCACTGTGCCAACTCGCGTCTTATGCAATTTTTCACTTCCACCCCTGGAGCTTATAGCTCTAACGACTCCACTCTGGCCTGCCGGCTAAGGCAAGCCAGAGGCAGAGAATCCTGTCCCACCCACCCTCCTTGCGGCTAACAGAACTCCCCAGGAGCACTCGGGTACGTATTATTATTATTATTATTATTATTATTTATTTATTATAGACAACATAATGGTCCACATAATTGCTTAACTTAGTTAAAACGATTAACCCATAAACAAGTTAAGTAGAACAAATCCTAACCTAAATAAATGGTTTATTTTCGAACTGCTTAAGCCCCAAAAGCGCTTAAGGTAAAGAAGGAGATTTCCGGTCCCTGTCTACAGGTCGTAATTCTTAACCGATTCTCGTGAAATTTTGTGACCAGATTCTATGATATTTTTTTTGTCGATCTAGTTTTGGAAAATTTCAATATACAGAAATTGGTATAAAGGACTTAACCAAGCTTAGCTCCAATAGCGTCTATGGCGCTAAGACTATTGTTAGTTCACTGGTCAACTAGGTAAGTATTTTTCACTTTTACATTTTCTAAGCTTTACGCAAGATCTAGAGCCACTCGAATCGAATTGATTTACTCAGCCTGTAATCATACAGGTTTTATACAAAATGTACTCAGCGTACAGTACTTTTAAAAAGTTTTGAACTACATTAACAGCACAAGTCAGCCATTTAGTCGTTCAGTTACTGTTTATACGTGGTAATTTTGCTAATAAAATGGATAGCAATAAGTGGAAGAGACTTAAAAGAAGTGGTAATTTTTGTCAAAAAGTTAAAAACACATTAAATCAGATGATATACTCAGCAATAGTTTCTGTTCTTCGACTTGAGGAACCCTAAATCCATTAACATGGCCCATAATGTACTATAAATGTAGCAATATACACACTTACTCGACTTATAATCAAATAAATAAGATATAACAGAAACTAGATCGTGTAAGCAAATTTTTACTTATTTTAATTAATATTTTATTATATAAATTTAAATAAATAGGCGGTCCATGAATATATATGATCGAGTGTCTTTGGTTTTCACAATAAAGTATTTTTTCTCACTAAGTTTTACTGTATTACGTGTACTAACAGACGGTAAAAACGTATGTACATATTAATAGTAAAAACGTCATGGACGATGTCAGTAAAAAATAATTAAGTACCTTTTTGTTCCTTAATCTTGTTGTTTAATCGCTTACCTGAGATATGTTTTTAGCACATATTAGTTGAAAAAAGTATTTACTTCACTCTTACACATTTATAATGCGGAGTAAAAGCGTTTTGGCAGCTTTTACGTAACATATTTGCCGAGAAAAAGCAGTGTGGGTGCATTTATAGAACAAATAATCGAATTAAGGTGCTATTTTCGCTATTAAAACACTAGAAGTGTTTTTATCCACTTTTACTCAAATCTTTAGGCATCGATTTGCTTCTTATACAGCGCTTACTCTACTTTTATAACACTCTAGTCTGTATAAAGTGCGCCTTTTTCGCGCCGAGTAAACGTTTACAGGATTTTTATTCGAGTGTTGTTATATTGTTTTTAACATCAAAAAGTTAAAATAAAAAACGTGCTCTCGACTTTTATAGCACATAAATTGGCTAGTTGGGTAGGCTCTTCATCGCCGCCTCCTCGAGACCATGGGATTTTGGGATGCACAGAACAGGTTAGAGTGTTTGCCTTGCCGGCGAGACAAAAAAAAAACACAAAAAAACAAGTTCCCACCGCACCTGGGAATAAATCCTGCACCTTCAGAGTTTAGGAACAAAGGAAAAGGCTCAGCTAACTACGTATTGGAACTATAACCGCTAACCGAACGATGTCGAATTTTGTTTTATAATACCTACATCATGTAAGTACCTGCGTTAGGCTTTCTTACAATTGGCACGACGTTTGGGTTGGGACAATTCGTGTGTTGTTATAGGGTTTCAAATATTACTTGTAAGGGGAAGGGGGCTATTAGTTCATGTTATGTAAGTCCATTCCAAGTAAAACGGAGCAGCACTTGTACGTGTTTACTAAGAAGACTTGGTTCAATCCATAAAATTTCCTGAATGAATAACCCTAAAAAAATATTTTTTTAATAGGTTTATTTTGCTCCTTACCACTTTGCCGGCGTGATTGATTTATATTAGCTTTCTAATAGTCGATCCCTGAGCTGAGAGCCACGAACGGACAGAGAGACAGATATTAGGATGCAGCAAAAACATTTTCTTTTCGTTCAATAATATTAAAGCAATTTATTTCTAAATTACGATGAAAACTATATTTTTGAGTATAAAAAAAATTAAAAAAAAAAAAAACAAATAAAATTATAACCGAACAAATTTTCGGTTATTTTTGGTTATTTTTTCAAATGTATATTTTACATTAATGTCAATAGTTATCCATATAATCTTGCATTTTATTGTATAATAAATTAGCAATTTACATATTAAGTTTTGTTCCAGTTTTCTAAAATTTTAAACTTAATGCGCCACCAAAAGATGTCGATTTAAATGTTTCATTGGAATATTGTTATGCTTTTGTTCTGTAATTATTTAGTTTCGTAAAAAATTCGGAAAAAATGTCCTGGACTGCCGTTTATGGGCTTACAGAGAATCGCCTGTACCTCAGAAGAAAAAACGGAACCAATGTGCCTGACTGTCTGTCCGTCTGTCACACCACACCAAAGGAGAACGTCGATTGTGTTAAGCACTTGGGCTCAGAAAAAACCGGAGTGGATTTGATTGAAACGAACCTCTTAATAAACATCATAATCTGTAGATTAGGTACTATGGTAAAACAGAATCGCGAAATAAAACGGAAATGTTGAGATATCCTCCAGTGAAAACATGAATCTGGCAAAAAAATAATTATACTCTTCCGTAAAATGATAGTTCAGTTTTATTGGTCGATAGGGCCCGTATGCGAGGTGCAGAAGATTTCCAAAACGCATGCCTCGCTATGTGCACGACTGTCACGCAACGCAACCTAGCGTCCGCAAGTCTAGGGGAAAACGTCAATGCACTACATCTTATAAAACTACTCCAAAACTAAAAACTACTGAACAGATTTACATACGACTTTCATCTAGGTATCAATAGAGTGATTCTTGAGGAAGGTTTAGGTCTATAACTTGTTAAGGTTTTGTGTAAATTTGTTGAAATATAACTATGTTGTCGGAAAAATCACGCTGGCTAGGTGCTTTAATCGAAAACGCTGCCTAATCCGTTTGAGCTATAACAACACAATGTATGACGAGGTTGTCTCTCTTTCATAGGTCTACAAAAAAGTCCGTGATGTTGAATTTCTATCTTTTAAGGATAACTTACCATACCCATTCTTAATTTCTAGAAAAAGATCACATAGTATGTGGTATTTGCAAAACTATTTACACGGTGTATCCATATTAATAATTATCAAATTAAATACGTTAGTTATCTTAAGCATTTCATACAGATTACAATGGTCCCTTACACCATATAATTTAAATAAATATTTCAGAAGTAATCGTAAATTAAAATTTAATTTCGAGCCATATAATTTGTACGAAACGTTAAAGACGCTATCCGCAGTTAGTCCTAATTTTTACCACCTTATGCGCTGGGATCGCTTTACTTACCCCCACCATGCACTTCACACGGTCCCATCCTGCGGGGAGTCACCCGCATGCTGTATATCGACCGAACTATCGACTTAAGGGTTTCACTAATCGTTATACCGTCTACGGAGAATCCCCGCATGATTTATATCGATTGGTTTAAAGGTCCCTTTTTTAGGTTATCGTAAATAACTCGTAAACGGTTCCATGGCATAAAATGTTCTTACACGCAAATAATCTATATAAAATTGCCTACAAAAAAGATCAAGTACACTTTTTCACTAGGATTAATATTTAAAACAATATGAAAGGGAGAAAGTAAATTACAATCAATTTACAGGTCCTTACTTTTTAGTTTTTCGTAGATAACACGTAAACGGTGGCCCATTGCAAAAATAAATGTTATACTTACGTAAATAATAAAAATAACATTTTCTACAATAAAGGTTGTTTAAATTTTTTTGCTAGGATCAATATTTAATGAGATATTAAAGAGGAAATAAATAAATATTATAAATAAATAAATAAATAAATATTTAATGAGATATTAAAGAGGAAATGTTAATTATAATTTATAATCAATTTTCAGGTCCTTTTATTTGTAAGGTGTGGCGTCAATGATACAACGGTTGCTGTCTAAGTACGAATATATTCTGAGAAAATAACGCGTACATGCTATTATATATGACATCTACGTACATGTGGGGGCGAGACATAGTACACATACTGCACCTCCCCCCTTGAAGAAAAAAAAATGATTAAAATATAAAATCATCATTTTTTTTTTTACGTAATCACTAAATAAATTTTGGAATTATAATATAACAAGCATTACAAAACATTAAGTGAACATGAAAACAAACTTATTACACTATCATAGGTAGTAGTAGATACAGGGTGACTGGTAATTCTTCGTATTCCTTCAAGGGGCTTATTCTACAGCTTATTTGGAGTGATTTAAGTCCAGTCAACCAGGGGTCAAAACTCATTAGTTTTCAAGTTATTGAAGATTTTAGATTTTTTTAATAAATACCCGCTTTTTGACCTAAAACTAGTTTTTTTTTAAACTACGTATTTTTCAAAAAAAAAAAAAGATTTTCCGAATAGCCAATGAATCACTGATTACGTAAAATAATAAAAAAAGTACAAAACATATCAAAATTTTGCAAATAAAAGCGTCTGAAGTCAGAAGTTTTTGTATTTTTTTTCAAATCTGGTAAAATTTTGGGCTTAACTAAAAAAAAAGTAATAACACTTCGCATCCAAATTACAGAATTCATTTCCTCAGTTCATAAGCTTTCTAAAAAGGTACAATTTATGACATTTTATACTCATTTTTAGGGTTCCGTAGCGAAATGGCAAAAAACGGAACCCTTATAGATTCGTCATGTCCGTCTGTCTGTCCGATTCTGTCACAGCCACTTTTTTCCGAAACTATAAGAGCTATACTGTTCAAACTTAGTAAGTGGATGTATTCTATGAACCGCATTAAGATGTTCACACAAAAATAGAAAAAAAACAATAAATTTTGGGGGTTCCCCATACTTAGAACTGAAACTCAAAAAATCTTTTTTCGTCAAACCCATACGTGTGGGGTATCTATGGATAGGTCTTCAAAAATGATATTGAGGTTTCTAATATCATTTTTTTCTAAAGTGAATAGTTTGCGCGAGAGACACTTCCAAAGTGGTAAAATGGGTGTCCCCCCCCCCCCCCCCCGTAACTTCTAAAATAACAGAATGAAAAAACTAAAAAAAATATATGATATACATTGTCATGCAAACTTCCACCGAAAATTGGTTTGAACGAGATCTAGTAAGTAGTTTTTTTTAATACGTCATAAAATTTAAAAAAAAAATTTTTTTCTTCAAACCCATACGTGTGGGGTATCTCAGGATAGGTCTTCAAAAATGATATTTAGGTTTCTAATATCATTTTTTTCTAAACTGAATAGTTTGCGCGAGAGACACTTCCAAAGTGAAAAAATGTGTGTCCCCCCCCCCCCCCCCCGTAACTTCTAAACTAACAGAATGAAAAATCTAAAAAAAATATATGATATACATTACCATACAAACTTCCAACGAAAATTGGTTTGAACGAGATCTAGTGAGTAGGTTTTTTTTTAAAACGTCATATAATTAAAAAAAATTTTTTTCATCAAACCCATACGTGTGGGGTATCTATGGATAGGTCTTCAAAAATGATATTTAGGTTCCTAATATCATTTTTTTCTAAACTGAATAGTTTGCGCGAGAGACACTTCCAAAGTGGTAAAATGTTGAACAAAATCTAGTAAGTAGATTTTTTTTTAATACGTCTTAAATGGTACGAAACCCTTCATGAGCGAGTCCGACTCGCACTTGGCCGCTTCAAATGTCACTTTTTTAAATCAAGCATTTAAAAAAGTGACATTTGATGAAGTGGAACTGCTGATGATGATCAGAATGGAACTCTTACACCTTTGGCGATTTGTCCTCTTCGCTGTGTTTGTTGTTTTTGAGATAAATTTTTATCAAGTTCGAGTTCTGAAGATGGGGTCCATGAGGAATCGAGGGAACTCTTCAAATATGAAAGTCATACATACAGTGATTTTAGTATTTTCTTTAACAAATCAAGGATTTACATTTAAAAAAAGTGACATTTGATGAAGTGGAACTGCTAATGATGATCAGAATGGAACTCTTCAATGACGCATAGTACACGTTAGGTGATTTGTCCTCTACGCTGTGATTGTTAAGCAAATTAGATTTTCAACACAAATTTTTGTCAAGTTCGAGTTCTGACCATGGGGTCCATGAGGAATTGAGGGAACTGCTCAAATGTATTTTCATCTACAAATCAAGTATTTACATTTGTAGAAGTGACATTTGATGAAGTGGAACTGCTGATGATGAACAGAATAGAGTACTCTTCAATGATGCATAGTTCATGTTTGGCAATTGGTTCTCTTTGCATGTTTGTCAAGCAGTTAGGTTTTCAAGGCACATTTTTATATTTCTATCCTATTTAGTTCATTTAATAATTATCTGGTGCTTTATTTCATGCATGGTGTGATATAATTTATCTTAAATACAGTAGAATACCCTATTGCGGATATCTTACCAGTCAACCATAGGGCAAATCTGAAATGTGTCAAGGTGGGTGCAGTGACAAAAAAACCCTGTTGCCTCCTTTTCTACATAATTAGGCGTTAGGACGCTGTCTTTTTAATTTCATTGTATGAAATCCAAAATCAACAATAATCGTTCTTTCACCGGTCTCCCTCATTGAAGTCGGTTTTATTTCTTAAAAATTGTGTAGGAAAGAGTATGTGCATTATTTATGTATAAAAACGTGTTTTACTACGGGCTACCGTTTACGAGTTATTTACGAAAAACCAAAAAGGGAAAGTAATTCGCAACCCGTGTCGATTTAAAACACTCCCTTCAGTCGAGTTTTAATTTATCACCACTCGTTGCGAATTTCTTTTTTTCTGCACTTGTATCATTAAATATTTTTACGCAATTTGTTGTAAGTATATCAAACACAGCTATGCCCCTGAGCTTGATTTTTTTCGTATTTTTAAATGTTATAGGAGTAAGGAGCATTTAAATATTTGTATGAAATATGTTATTCGCTCCTACCTAAATCTCCTAATTTTAACAATAATCAAAACATCTAAAAAAATCAAACAATATTTTCCACAATATCAATATCCAGAGAGGAAAATGGGGATTACGTTTGTGTGGAGAAGCGGCCGTCCCCTTTCCTCTTAATAATCTTAATATTAGGTTAATAATGTGCCAACGCAACTACAGATCAGAGAACACGGTCACTTTGTATTGATTTTCTATATCAAATGATCCGTACTAAAATATTTTGTAAGTCGACGGCTGATTAGTGTAGGTAAACTAAAGTATGTATTAGACGTGATTCAACATGGGTTTCTAATTATTAAGAAACGTGATAAATTGAGAAACGTGATTTTTTCTGGAAATATTACCCATAACAAAACATACCTACTTACTGTAAGTTTGTTGGACATTGCGAAATTGAAATCCCATCAAAAATGATTTTGTTGAATGCTCCATAACATTTTTAACTGACTTCAAGATTCCAAAAGAAGGAGGTTGTCTTGTAAATTTTTAGGGTTCCGTAGCCAAATGGCAAGAAACGGAACCCTTATAGATTCGTCATCATGTCCGTCTGTCTGTCCGATTATGTCACAGCCACTTTTTTCCGAAACTATAAGAACTATAGTGTACAAACTTGGTAAGTAGATGTATTCTATGAACCGCATTAAGATTTTCACGCTAAAATAAAAAAATAACAATAAATTTTAGGGGTTCCCCATACTTAAAACTGAAACTCAAAAAAATTGTTTTCATCAAACCCATACGTGTGGGGTATCTATGGATAGGTCCTTAAAAATGATATTGAGGTTTCTAATATAATTTTTTTCTAAACTGAATAGTTTGCGCGAGAGACACTTCCAAAGTGTTAAAATGTGTCCCCCGCCCCCCTGTAACTTCTAAAATAAGAGAATGATAAACCTAAAAAAAAAATATGATGTACATTACCATGCACACTTCCACCGAAAATTGGTTTGAACGAGATCTAGTACCTAAGTGGTTTTTATAATACGTCATAAAAAAAAAAAAAAAAAATGTTTTCATCAAGCCCACACGTGTAGGGTATCTATGGATAGGTCTTCAAAAATGATATTGAGGTTTCTAATATCATTTTTTTATAAACTTAATAGTTTGCGCGAGAGACACTTTCAAAGTGGTAAAATGTGCGTGTGTGTGTGTGTGTGTGTCCCCTGTAACTTCTAAAATAACAGAATGATAAAAAAACAAATAAAATTTTTGATATACATTACCATGCAAACTTCCACCGAAAATTAGTTTGAACGAGATCTAGTAAGTATTTTTTTTAATACGTCATAAATGGTACGGAACCCTTGATGGGCGAGTCCGACTCGAACTTGGCCGCTTTTTCTTATGTCTGTTACTACATAACTCCGTCATTAATGGACCGATTTTGAAAATTCTTTTTTGATTGGAAGTTTTCTCTATGGTATAGATAGAGTAGGTGCGTTAGATTTCGTCCAATAATATTGCCAACTTTGATATGCGAAAACAAAACCTACAAGTACATTTACTTAAATGTATTGTATTTGTCTGTATTGCTCATGTTGTATATTTTAGGTTATTGGCCATAATAGTACATTACGATACAAGTGCGAAAAATAGGAAATTCGAAACGAGTGGCGATAAATTAAAACACGAGAGAAGGGATTATCATTAGATTTTAAATAGTCTTAACAGTTTTAAAACACGGCTTAAGCGACACCTTCTACATATTCAAAATGCACTACCTCTTGGCTGTAGAGCTATACCTTCTTATCTCTTATAATAGCCCAGCCAAACATAATTCATTAACTATATTCTTAATAAGTACAAATTTACACTCAACTATATATCCTATCCTAACTTATATATACAAAAAAAATGCTTTGTTATTATTTTATTAAAATACTCTAATATGATATTGTACACAAACTAAAGCACATACAAAAACTACACAGTAGGTACACAAATAATTTTATAAATTGCATTCCGTTTCGTCACATATACACATACACACCCATCTATCTTTTTCTTCTCTTCCTTTTCCTAATGTTTTTGTTTTGAAATTTGTTTTCTTATGTTTTGTTTGTATTACTAGGGACCGACTGAAAACCAGCGTTGCAGTACATTTACTGCAACTTTATGCTGAGTCGAGCCCCTTTTTAACATCACGCTGTTTATATGTCAGCCAACGCATTTTAGTATAAAATTGTTTTAGTAGTTTTAAGATTTTATGTTCAAATGTACCAATGCGATATTTGTGATGTTAAATAAAACTTTTCTATGTCTATGTCTATGTCTATACAAATTTTAGAAACGGGGAAAGCTCTTAGAGCTAGCGGAGCCTTGGAAACCTTGAAGCCGAGGCTTAGTAGTGGGGGCATTTAAACAATCCCATTCACCCGCATACTCCTCTCTAGTAAAGTTCATAACCAATGGAGTCTGAGTGTTATTAATCCTCTTCAGAGGAAAGAGCCGTGTTCCCTACCGTGAAGGTGTGTGAAGGTGTATGTACGCACGGTCTTGAAGTGTTAGGGCTCTTTCCCACTGAACGTCCCTTTTTTGCCGGTTTTACCTACTACTGAAACGGGATGTTCATGGGAAAGAACCCTTAATATGGGCTCCGCACTAGTCTAGTGACTATGAATTTCGATTTTGCCTACAAGAAGGTTATGGAATCCTATGATAATAAAAGAGTAAAAAATCACGTCCTGCATTTCCTGTTTCTGAACATCCAGATGGTGACGCACACGCTGACAATATGATGCTGGTGAAAGCGGTCATATATAACCTGAAAGGTTTTGTAAATAGGTACATATGTGGATCGAGACAGAAGTCACAATCACCTGCCAAGTCTTACATTAACCTGGTACACTGATTACAGGTTAAAGTTTAGCAGGTAACAGTGAAAAATACATATTTTAATACAGTGGCTCAAAAAGTGCTACTTTACATAGCTGTTTAGCGTGCGGAAAGTTGGATTTCGCGAACGAGTGCTTTTTAGGGTTCCGTAGCCAAATGGCAAAAAACGGAACCCTTATAGATTCGTCATGTCCGTCTGTCTGTCCGATTATGTCAGAGCCACTTTTTTCCGAAACTATAAGAGCTATACTGTTCAAACTTGGTAACTAGATGTATTCTATGGATAATGCCCGAATTGCCCGGTACCATTCCTTTCGCATTAATAAACCACCAACATCTGGCGACAGAAAGCATGTCATTGCAGAGTGGCTGCGTTCGAATAAAATTTCATTTCCACAAAAAGCATCCAAAGCTAGATTGGTGGCGATTTTGAGACGTCACAAACCTGAACCAATATATGAAATAGACAGGATTCTCTTCACATACGGACACAAAGTGATAAGATTACCGCCATATCACTGTGATTTAAATCCTATTGAGATGATTTGGGGCATTGTAAAAGCTAAAGTGGCAACTAAAAATGTGTCTATCGATAATAAGGCTTTTCTAAAGCTTGTTGAAGATAGTTTTCAGGTATAAAACTTATTATAATGTTGAGAATTTAGTTAAGTAAATTATTTTGAATTCAGTCTATATCATTAATGATTAAAAAAATTAATAAATTATTATCGTATAGGAAGTAACTCAACAAAATAGGAGCAATTGCTGTGACCATGTTAAAAAAAATGAAGACGATTATAGGAATAAAGGTCCTATAATCGAATTGGAGACTGAACGTTTTATAATCGAGGTTGGTGGTCCTCAGGGCCGGATTTAGGGGAGGGCAACCGGGGCTACAGCCCCGGGGCCTCCACAAAAGAGGGGCCCCCACAATAGAGACTTCGGAAATTTTTCCATTTTATTTGGAAAATAATTTGGGGCCAGGGGGCCTCCACTCCTTTATTGCCCGAGGCCTCCAGACCTCTAAATCCGGCATTGGTGGTCCTGAAAGCGACACAACATCTGATGAGCATCAGAATTCGTCAGAGTCAGAAAACGAAGAATATTATAAATATTGAATATTTAGAATCAGATTTTGACGAATAGGTAACTTGAAAGAACCGAATTCTCTGTAAGCAATGTTTTGACATTTACGAGTATCAACATGAAGCCAATGCCCACTACCCCGACCATACATGACGTACGCACATTATTGGCATACGTAAGCTGTTTGCAGCGACACTATCTCAGGGTTAAATAAACTGTTGTCAGGCTTTACTATTACCTCCTTTTCTACATAATTAGGCGTAGGTTGTCTTTTTAATTTCATTGTATGAAACCCAAAATCAACAATCATCTTTCTTTTACCCGGTCTCCCTCATTGAAGTCGGCTTTTTTTTCTTTAAAATTTTTTTGGTTGTTGGTAAAACGGAAAAATACTCTTTCTCGGGCCAGAAAACCGAAATTCGCAAATTGCGGGGATCTTTCTCTTTCACTCTTACTAAGACGTAAATAGAGTGACAGAGAAAAATGCTCGCAATTGACGAACTTCGATTTTCGCGGTTATAGCCCAGGCCTGGGCGGCTACCGGGAAAATCGAAATTCGTCAATTGCGGGCATTTTTCTCTGTCACTCTAATGATGTCTTACTAAGAGTAAAAGAGAAAGATCCCCGCAATTTGCGAGTTTCGGTTTTCGCGGTAGGCCCCCTGATAGTGTGCATGTAATTGGCACTTTGATCGCATTTCTGAACTGATTTGTGAAATTTTGTGAGCAGTGTCGATAATTGTTATTTTATTGTTTTTTTTTGTATTTGTTACTCAATAATATACTTCGTTCCAACCGAGTATTCCACGACATGCGCACAATTTTTTTTACTTATTTCGCATACGCAACGCATATTCAACGCATTTGTGATGTGATAATTCATTAGACGTTGCTGAGATTTTATAATACAGTTACCTAATTTATATACCTACCTAAGTATTGTTTAATGCCAGGGTCAAAGTGTTGCATAAGTTAGTGCATCTGCTTGACATTTCAATCGACCCCGAATCCGAATAGAAACTGTGTCACGCATTTGCCGGCATCAGCGCGCGTACCGGCCGGCGCGGTGGCCGGGTGGTGCGCGGCGCGGGCGCTCTGCTGCTGCGGTGCGTTGTGCAATCCCGTTAGCTCCACTCCACGTGCGAACGAGCCGGCGCGCCTCAATGTCGCCCGTGGGCGGCCGCCGCCCGCTTAAAATAGCGAGCCCACCCGAACGCAAGCCCGCTTCAGCCGAACATATCCGACCGGCGCGTTCTCGGTTGCACCCGTTGACTTTCATAATTTGCTCCCGCTCCCACAAACAGCTGAGTATCAAAACAAAGAAGCGAGACGGGCTGTCGCCGCTCCCGCTCGCCGGCCGGCCGGTGTGCATGCCGGTCGCTCCGCGCGCCAGTTCTCGTTGGATCCGTGATAGTAGAGGTCGTCTGCACGTATTTGCGTACGAAGTTTACTAGCGCGAAAGGATATTCCTTTGTCCTTATCTTCGAGGACTTGCCCTCGTATTATGTTTCCGCGCGAGAGCCGCAATCAACACCGGCCTTCTGACGAGCCGGACCGCGTGCACCGTGCTGCATTCATTCGAAATTCTATTCGTTTTGAGAAAAATTGTGTCGGCTACCGCTCCAATCGTACTCGTTGAGCGATTTAAATTTGTGTGAGACTGTGAAAGTAGGACCGCAGACACCGGACACTAGAGTGAGCGTGGACTGTGAGCATCATGTCGACGGGAAAGCGGCTTGCGAAGCGGTCCATCATCGGGACGCGCGTGGCGGCGCTGGACGAAGAGGGAATATACTGCTCTGGTATGATCCAGGCGGTGAAGACGCCGGCGCCGTTCCCGGAAAACATCAACAGCAACTGCATCAACCTGACGCCTAACACCCGCTACACGGTGCGCTTCGACGGCGGTCGCGGCAGCCGCGAGTACCGCGACACCGAGCTCATCGGGCCCGGCTTCCGCGGCCTGGCGGGCGTTCGCCTGCGCGCCGGCCAGCGCGTCTTCCTCACCTACAACGGGCGCGAGGTGCGCGCCGACGTGCTCGCGCACGATCACACCACGGACGAGCTCCGCGTCCAGGTCCACGCGCCCGGACAGGAGGTAAGAGACACCCCCTTAGCTGCTACAATTAGTACCCGTTTCTCATAACTACCGACTGCATTTATACCTGTTCCTGATCGTGGCACGCGCATTAATAGGTAGTATACTTTACCAGTGGTCTTCCATAAGTTCAATTCCTGGTCATTAATGATAAAATTACACACACTATTGAAACTAACTACCTAAATAATTAGTAAATAGCCTATAATTTCTAAATTTAAACTTAATTACTAAATTACAAGTTTCATTTATGTATTAATTTTTGTAATTTACTCCAATGCCTAGGTAGATGTTTTAGTTTGAAACTTTACCATCAAACTTAACTCGTGAAAAAAATGTTTACGCTTGGGAAGTTTTTTTACTTCATATCATCCTATTTTGTTTATAATATTGTCAATGCAAAAGCACCTATTAGGATTACATATTACGATTAGGTAGATTTCCTATCACGAATATCTTCATTCGTATCGGTATGAAAGCTATTATGTAACAAAATGTAATTGTCCATCCGCACGTATAAATAAGTACCTACATACAGGTAAGGAATGTTTACGTTGCGCTCAAACAAAGAGTGTCAAGCGAGCGGCCCGGCTTGGCGGAGGGGGGAAACGGACTAGGCGAACGCACGTTTGCCTCTCGAACAAATCAGGCGCGATCTCATAGGTGGCTACTCAAACGCCATTATTATGCTCTGTGCCATTGAAGAAAAGTAAATGCCACGCTAGTAGGTAGGTATTTGGGCAAATCCGGCGAAAGAGGTCAGGAAACAGAGGTCTCCTCGTCTCCAGCCCGATCCAAAGGCCATACTTACTGGGTATCCCGGGTACATATCCGTTTTGTGAAAATGAAGCGGGAGAGCTAAGGCTGACCGTGGCCTTCAGGTCCAAAAGTATTGAGACTTGGTGTAACAGACCGCTCTTTTTGCAGTCTCGATTAAGTTATTTACCTGCCTGCCTGCATAAATAAAAAAAAAGTCCTCGTATGAAAACCTTGAAGCACATTCAGCAACATAGTCCAATTTACAATTATAGTATGTACTGGAAACGATTTTCCTATGAAAGTCCACTAGGTTCAGCCTGGTTCTATTTTATTAATCCTTTGCACCCACACCCACTACTGCCACTACAATTTTACTACAGTCACAGAAGAAAACCAAATAAATTCAAACTTGAAATAGCTTAGGTCAAATACCTAATAGCATTTTAAACTTTAATAATGTCATCTTATACATGGATATCGTTCGCAAGGTGACATTTAATTTGAACGACATTCCAAAACTCTTCAATCACAACATTTATTACTTATACAGTCATATAAAGAAGTATGTAGGAACTACGCACGGGTTACATTTATGTAACCTTAGAAATTACACACCTAAACCTTCCTCAAGAACCACTCTATTGATAAAATCGCATGCAAATCGGTTCACTAGTATAGTAGGTACATACAAACAGACAGATGCGGCGGGGTACTTTTATAAGGTGTAGTGATGTAAGTACATAAATCACTCACAAACAAACACGTGAGTTGGTATCTACTTTATTATCTCAGAAGCTTTTCAAATTGCGACTTAAAGTATATATGTATAGTTCTAGTACTGGGCATATGTAGGCAACATAATGAACAAAATGCATATTTTAGACGTCTAGTACAAAAAAATCGTATTTAGTCTATCGAATTGGGTGTTTGTTTGACTTTGACATGGTCTGCGATGGTGATTGAGTCGCTAATTGTGCTATGTAGGTATTGCGGACCTTCTGGTCCTTCTGTGTTTGTTTATTTTGTGGCCATGTTCATGACCCGCGCTGCCTTTCGTATGACTCGGAGTAATTCGGTCGGCCCGTTATTTCTAAGCACTATGCGGCAGAATGTGTGTAGTATGCAAAGGCACTTATCTAACGCTTCAGCATTCATCAAAAACATCTATTTCTCGGGATTTATCTTTCAAAAATTTGTATTTGTCTTGTCAACGTTTATATTAATAGGGATTGTTCAATTTTTTCAGCCTTCATGCACATTAAAGTAAATACGTATCCGGTACAGCGGGATATACCTAGGAATTGTAAAACAAAAATGAGTCAACAAGGAAGCCATAAGATTCATCATCATTGTCAAAAACAACGCCGCATGAGACATTCGTATGACGTTGTCGATCATTTCTCTGCTGCTCTCTTAATGGGTATCCGTTCTCAACTCTCATCATGCCACTATTCCTAACTATTCATCCGTGAGCCCACAATCCGATTGTATCGTAGCCTATCCTTACGGTGTTCGCTAAAGTGGTAAGTTGTAGCCACCTGTTCTACACCTATACTTACCTATCGGTAATATACCGGTAGGTACGACAGTACCTACGAAGTAACAAGCCGTATTTTCGCCCTCACTACCATCATACCGTGTCTTAACCTTGTTCGCACAATCTGGCAATCGTTGTATGATATGACAACCGAAAAAATTTGAGATTTCTTGTATTTATTATAAATAAATTATTTATTACGATGTTGATAATAAGATTGCATAAATTTATTTACTTTACTAATGCGATCGCATGAATATTACAAAGTTTATGTAAACATAAAAGCTTGTAAAATAATAATGAGTTTGTTTTCTCCTTCATCGTATCCACATGATTGTGGGATGTGACGACGAGTCTTTTTATAATATTATTCATGTATTTATATTCGTGCATTTTTCTTAAAGTAATAAACTATTACCCTATCTAGCTACTAATTAGAACGACCTATTTAGTACGCGTAGGTTAAAAAATTGATAGAAATGTTAGCTTTTAATTTAGTTCTACTTACTTCTTATTTATGAGTACTTAGCAATGAACAGTTACGCAGGAAATACTCAGTATTGTTGACGTCACGAAGTATGAATTACCATCAGTAATGTGACGTGGTATTTCCCCTGATGAGTGGGCGTTTATCGCTGCAGCAGCCGTGCGCTCCGTAATAAAATTAAATCCAACAATCGACTATCTAGATATCTTTTTCTCGCGTAAGCATCATAACAACGCTACTTCCCATTGTTAAGCTCCAACAAATATCTGGGTATGACGTCGTTCCATCGCAATAATCGCAAATAAACAGGCTCGTCTTAAATGCGTAGTAGGTGGCGTAAATAACATAAAAAGCGATAGTTCCTCGTGAACGTCGGAATCCGAGTTATTCTTGTGATTCTATTTCGAATTACTATCAAAAGTTCGAGCCTAAGCTTTAAATTCATTGGGGTTAAGAGTGTACGGCAAGAAATAAGGTCACCGGTGGGCCCGGAACCGAGCAACGGTATTGGTCACAAAATCTCGGCAAGAATTATTTTCACGTGCGCGCAGCGCCGGCCCCGTCCCGTTATCCGCGGTAGCGACGCCGGCTCACAACACCAGCTAGTAATGGCGGCTTCGTCGCTGATAAGTGGCACACCGTCATCTCATCTACCTGCGTGATCTTCCTCTCTGTTTCTAGATTCTTTATTATTCTAGAACTTGTTCAATACGTCTTTAGAAACAATACAAGAATGATTAATACACAGCATTTTTTATTATTAATAAGAACAATTATAAAGCCATTGAAAAGTTAATGGCCAGTGACGCGGCAATCGCGCGTCGGCCGCGGAACGTGAAAGTGCCGTTCACACCTGCCATGTGCATTTTCAAGCCTGCTTACGAGTGATTGAAGTAATTTAACACGTCAATAGCGCGAGTGAAAACAAAATGACTAACTTGTTGCTCGAGTTCACTCATAATGTTTAGTTTACCTACCTACGTGTTTACAGGTTTTCCATACAAAAAAACTCTCTTACAAAATGCTTTAGTATTTCTTGGCATTGACGATTCCGCGACGTCAAATTTGTATTCGTCACTCCATATTAGTTTTCGCAACTAATCAGCAGTCCAGTTTCTATGCTTCTGAGTGAATTTCAACCTGTTAGTTTTCTGCTTTTGAGTAGATGAAAGTTTCTCTTTGGCAGTATAAAGCTGTAAAGGTCCTTGGATATTTGGCACGTGGAATTGCCGTTATTGTTATTGAAAATTATAGTATTCTGCACTTTTTTAGTCTCTGGCTTAACTCGTGTCATTTAAGTAGAATAATAAACTCATAATAGTAGTAGTAATCACTTTATTGTGCACAACACAGGTTTACATACAAGTTACTGAAATAGAGGTTTTAAGGCGAACTTATCCATATAGTTATGATATTATGGAATTATCATTATGGAGCAAATAATACTTACATTTGTCTTTTGATATAGCCGTCTGTCGTTAAATATGACTAAGACTAGGTATTCTAGTTTAAGAAACAAATATTATTTTCTATTAAACAACTTATAACAATGTTTTTATCTCAAATAGACAACCTGTTTTGCCTCACATATGAAGTAGACTTTTTTTTTAATGGCATAATTATATTAAATTAAATAACATTATTGCAATATATTGATTTACACCAACAAGATTTTCATTCATAATTTTAAGTCCCGTATTAGTTTTAAAACATTATTGCACTTTGTACAACGCAAGAGTTAACCGTTTTTAGGGTTCCGTAGCCAAATAGCAAAAAACGGAACCCTTATAGATTCGTCCCGTCTGTCTGTCTTTCCGTTTATGTCACAGCCACTTTTTTCCGAAACTATAAGATTTTCACACAAAAATAGAAAAAAAATTTTTTTTTGGGGTTATTGTATAAAATACTATTTCCGTGTTTGGTTTAAAGTTGCTGTTAACTTGGTTCCCCATACTTAGAAATGAAACTCAAAAATTTTTTTTTCATCAAACCCATACGTGTGGGGTATCTATGGATAGGTCTTAAAAATGATATTGGGGTTTCTAATATCATTTTTTTCTAAAGTGAATAGTTTGCGCGAGAGACACTTCCAAAGTGGTAAAATGGGTGTCCCCCCCCCCCCCGTAACTTCTAAAATAAGAGAATGATAAACCTAAAAAAAATATTTATCTATGATGTACATTACCATGCAAACTTCCACCGAAAATTGGTTTGAACGAGATCTGGTAAGTAGTTTTTTTATAATACGTCATAAATGGTACGGAACCCCTTCATGGGCGAGTCCGACTCGCACTTGGCCGCTTTTTTATGACTTTGTAACGTATTCGATTAATCATCAAAGTCAACCTGGGTTTAAATACCGGTTTTTGAAATAAGTATCGTACTTTGAAGTGTGACAAGGCGACCTAATATATTAATATCAGACTGCTGCGTACAATCGCGTCTGTAATCGGCCTAAGCTAAAACTATTGCTTGTGTCGACATGAACAGAGAACACGGTGCAGATAATCGCACTACTCGATAACATTGTAATGACTAATGAGTATCGCATTACTTACTTCGTCGGCGAAAGCAGTTCTGATTCGTAAGCGAAAACATTAATGCATTTTACACATTGTATGCCCTCTTATTTTTTCTTTGCTGGGCTGGTACTTACACGTAGACAAAGCATAGCGGGTGAATTTTAGGCAATTAACATATTTAGTATCTTGAATGTATCGAAAAATATTTTGTGTGGTATGAAATTCATATACTTAGGTTAAAATGTAAACGCAGATTTTGTATCCCGCGCTTAAATCATAAATCATTTATTTGTTCATCACTGTTCACATGTTACACTGAAGTATCAGTATTCTATAGTTCTAGTTATGCAGTAAATGTAATGGTAATACGTGATTTTTGCCGTAATAAATGCATAAACCGAACCGGCGAACAGTAATCGGTCGTTAAAGAAACCATGGGAAGAGAAAACAGCAACGCAACACCCCTACCGGCGCGCGCGCACCCGCTCGCTCTTTTACACACCTCACATTTCACTGTCCATGTAGCTAACTCATTCTTTAAAATCCCAGATAACTAACATATAATTGTCCAGCCTAAACAAAACAGTGTCAGTGTAATAACAAACTGTTGTTTATTTTGAAGGAGAGCTATCTAATGACCTTATATTCTTCAAAAATAAAACACCATAAAACGACGACTACACTAAAAGAAGAAATAGACACGTTTTACATTTGTAGAACTTGTAACATCATGCTAGTATTCATTAAAGAAATGCAAACAAAAGAGGCATCTGCCTGTATAGCTGGGCATCTACAGGCTGCGTAGCAAACGTGCCAATCGTCAACGCTCCGTATCGAACGAAACGCAACTGTCACACTAATATGGAAGAGTGATAGAGAGAGATGACTACGCTACGTTACGGAGCGTTAACGATTGGCACCTTGGCTAAGCACCCAGATCCGCTGTAGATACAGAGCTACTGAATCTTTCGTTCGTAGTAGTAAAATCACAACCGAATCGAGAATTACTAATATTAGATCTGATATTATATACTTAAGATACTTTAGGATAAAAGCCTTGTATTTTTATCCATTAAGTCCTAAGGTATATCGTATCTATTTAAAAAACACAGTAGGTGTACATACGGAACTGGATGGCGTGTAGGACTACGCCGGACCGGACATTAGTCAGAAATTGTAGGAATAGTTGAAATCAGTCATAAAATAAAAAATATATAGAATTGAATTGCTAGATTTAGGCGAACGTAACGGGCCGACTGCTCTACCTTTGTAAATACATGCTACGAGTACCAGCCTTAACCCCTTTCACCGCTTTGTACGTAGCAAATGCCTAAATAATACTTTGAAGATGTAATGATTATTTCGTATACTTAGTATGAAATCCCATGTGTTTGCCAGCTATGCCAGTGGGGTCGGGTCAGACATCTTCTTTTATTTTTTTATAGAAATCTTAACCATTATCGTGGTACAATATTATCTGTCTTCCTTATAACGTCTTATTCGACTAATGCAACCTACATTTGTCACCAAAAACATTGAGATGATTGACCATTTAATGATGCCAAAGAACCGTTGCGAATTAAAAAAAACACAAGTTTGTAGGCGCTGTTTGAGGCCACAACACAACCAATACCACCATGTCTGCGTCACATACACTTGCTTACCGTGTTGTTTCGGCGTAATCCCGCTTGTTCTACATTAGCTACACGAGCGGCTGTCCGCCTCATTACTAACCGAATATCAATTTATTATAAAGAAACCCAACCGAATCACTTGATGGGCCTTGGAACATGGTTTATTTTCATCCAGATTATTGTTGAAGCCCTCCCACAAAACATCGGCGAAGGCGAGGTCGACCCTTTGTGGGTTACCTCATTGCACTCGCCTTGAAATAGTTACATGTTTTATCTCTATTTTCTATGTTGCCTACAAAATCTAGCTGTAGCTAGGTTTACTTATCTAAATGTTAATAGAATAGATCTATATTAAGAATCCATTTTTATTTTCTTTATGAAACCGAATAGTTATCTGGCTTAAAGCGTTAATAGTCATGCGTGTTGACGACATGTCTGACTCAGTGGCGTAAAATAACTTGTTTTTAGGTTTGTCTTAACATTTACCCATCTTACCTACACACAACCGTTACTGCGTAGGCGTAAATTACCAACTCTTACGCAGCATGTGAGTTTAAGAGCAGGGGTGGTTATCTTCGGGATTTGAATTGCAGTTGACATCAGTGCTCCTGATTGAATGCGAACCGCAATGTATGTTTGTAAACATATAAGTGGAGGAAGATCAAGTCATAATCCGAAGAGGAACACGAACGCGGGGCGCGACACGGCCGTGCTGACGCGCTGACACGCTAACCCACTGACCCAGAAACGCTGATACTGATATTGAACCAGCGACGCACACCGCCTCTGCTTGCCACCCGGCCTCCACTTAGCGAACATAAAACGCCTAAAATAAACTCATTAACAATGCGAACTTTTTTACAAAATGAGAGTTTAGCTTCAAATTTGTTTTCAGCCCTATTCTCTGCACGGCATTGTCGCTACTTACGTCTGAATCAAAACCTTTTTATTTACTTATATAAAAATTACACTTCTACGCAAGTACGTACACAGTAAAGCTATATTCTACCGTATGTCTGTCGGTTCGGCCGTTGGAAGATTGTCTAAACAATATAGGTCAAATATTTGGAGTTTTTCCTGGTGGATGGTGATTAAATTGTAAAAACAGAAAGTGCTTATTATATTTGTGTATCGTATCGAACACACAATGTAATGTAGTAAATTGGTAATAAAGATTTTGTGAAGCTTGATAGCATAATAATAACAAAAGCGTGTGTGTGTGTCTACTCTACAATAAACAGGAATTAACAAAAGTAACAATTAAAACGGCCAAACGTAGACTCGACACTGATGTAAGTATACATTAAAGGAATATTGTGTAAAATTGTTTAAATTTAAAATAGTTTATTTCTCGCCCGTAATTATTTAAAAAAAAAAAAAAAAACAAGTAAATGGGTAAGTCGTGTAACGCAATGAACGTTTATACGAGTATCTTGTTTGTGTTCACATAGAGGCAAAGTTTTAAAATTGTAAACTATTTAGTTACTAGTACTTAATAATGATTTAAAGCATTAGTGAATAAATTCATTATTAGTCATTACCATAGTAACAATTAGTGATGCAACGATGTTACGAGTATTTTTGCGAATAAGAATATGAATGTCAGTTTCTGAATTTTACGAATTTAACCAATACAAATAGGTAGAGTTGTACTTGTAGATATATAATCTATATTTTACTTATGCTATTTAATTACAACTTGGGTTATGTTTCTTTTGCATTGCCACGGTACCTACTTTTTATTCTCATACGCTATGTAATGATTTATTATACTTTTATTTGCAATAACAGTATACATAATGGATATACAGTGGTGTTACTAACTATAAATAGCTTAAATCTAAAATAGGCCCCTGAGGCATTGTATCAAAAATGCTGGCGGTATTGATCATCAATTCATCAGTTAAGTCAACCAGAAGCTTTGCGATTTCTGCAAAAAATTGTGCGCGATTGGACCCCATGGACCTAGAGTTTCAACGCCAAATGGTACAATTGTTTTTTTTTTTCGCTTTCCATTGACTGTCAGCAAAGAGTCAAATCTTATGAGACCGAGTTGTATTTTAAGATCGATAAGTGATTGACGAGGTCCTTATCAATCAACGGGTCTTGTTTTCTCATTTTAGTTCGCGTAGCAGCCGTTTGGTGGTAGTAGGCATTTCAGACCATATAAATTTGAATGCACGGCCAAGATGGGTTCCGACTGATATGATGTCAGTTGTATTATGTATTTTAATTTTATGTAGGTAATTTGTATCTATTTTGTCTTCTGTTTTCTTAATCTTGTTTTTTTTTCTGTATACATTTATTTAATCTGTCTGATTACCATGTGTAAATTTATTTCTGTCTATTGTATGTTTATTTTCTTATTGTTGATTATTTTTGTTACCTGCCGTGATTGCTTCACCGGATGGTCTCATCGGAAGATCAGCGCTGGAAGTCGCCAGCAACATGCTGGGATGAGACTATTTCGGGGCACTTTCTCCTTCCTATTTTTTCAGTTTGTATAATTTTCTCTTTTGTGTTTTTGTGAAATTTATTCTATTCTAATCGTTGCTATGTTTAAAGTACATACTTACCCTTGTAATTATCTCTAAATACTCCCTCTCTATCTCCATATACCGACACGGATACCAACTGCAAATATAACTTGTCATCATAGAAGCTTTCTAATGTATAAATTTTGATAAGACATTCCCTCTTTCCTAATTTTATGGTTTTAAAGAAGTAGGGAAAATTTTGAATGAATGTAATCACACAGCCAGTTTCCTAAAATGTTCTCTTATAATATACAATTTTTCACCACACCTGCTTGCGGAGGTTTTCTTTATTTTTTGAAATCAGTGCGCATAAGGCTAGTTTGCTATATATATAGCTATGCTAGCGGTAGATTGGAACTTTGCGTCCTGGTATTGAAAAATACATTTGGTTTGGATTACATTTAATATTTCTTCGCGGTGATGAACTGATTTTTTATAAGTTTTTATCATTTACTCTATGAATTTTCGTGTAAAACTTTATGAAGCTTAATCAGACTATTTTTTATACTGAACATTGAAAAAAAGTAAGTAAGGTAATACCGTTTTAATATTCGGCGAATACGAATATTCGCATTCGTTGCATCACTAATAACAATAGTACGTACTACCGTAGTAATACTACGTAAATATGTAAATCCTATTTAATTTATAATTACGAGTATTAATGACTCTAAAGCAGAAGGTCGTTTTGAAATGTTAAGACCGGCAGCAGCGGTTAGCCCTCATCGCCCGAGGTGCTGAGGCGCCTGACGGCCGTGACTACTGAGAAATGCTAGGCTAATGTCAATGGAAAGTTGTAGAGACGCGTCGCATCGCAGGCAGGTCAGCCGCAAACGGTGTTACCGGCGACCTGCATTTGTACTACTGGTAAACCTTATAGAATCCTCTATCCTTTATCAAGTGGCAACTCTGGGCGCGGTAGGTCACAATCCATTTTTGGGTCAGACTGGGTCATGACGCCTGCGTGTTACGTTGGCTTCCTCGAATGTACCTCTATAAGCAAGATTAGAGAGGCAAGTACGTCTCAGTTTCTCAAGGCGACACGCTCAACAGAGGATACCGCGAACATTTAATTTCGCAGATCATCTATCTGCGTCTCAATTACACGAATAGTAAAAGAGCGATAGAGACGGGCAGTTTCTATCGCTCTTGCGTTATTCGCACAATAGTCGACGATATTCATATTTCTATGTTTTGCGGTAGCCGCCTACTCCAGAGCTATAACCGCGAAAATCGAAGTTCGTCAATTGCGAGGATTTTTCTTTGTCACTCTAATTACGTCTTTGTGAGAGTAAAAGAGAGAGATCCCCGCAATTTGCGAATTTCGGTTTTCGCGGTAGGTCCCCAGGCGCTCACTTTTCTAAGCGCAGCGCGAAAACGATACGATTATGGCATCACGCCGAGCGATGTGTCGAAACGTTGAGCTGGCGTCCTTGCGCAGATTTCACGACGAATTACGTAATTATTATAACGTGACGTATTACGCTCCCTGCGATACAGATCAAATGTTATAACTTTGTACATATGAAAATATTTTATAATGGTACTCTCTAAATATCAAATAGTAACATAATATGTATTGTCATGTTTAAATATGTTTACGAAATATATTTTAACTATGTACGGTCAGCAAAACGTATACCTAATAGTTTTGCTGACCGTACATATATTGTATTTTAATATACATACCTCCTGGTTTCTGTAACTCGACGACTAACCTATTTTGCGTGGGTACAAAGAATTAATATGTATTAATATATTATCACTTTTATATACATAATTATTTTTATCCTGTTGTTCACAGTAAGTGTGATTAGCTTATACAGTGATTAGTTAACATCCCGGCACGACGTAGGCAGCCGATCTATTCTGACGAGCGAAAGGCACAGCGAGTGGGTAGCCGGCATTTTATCCATGACGTCATCACCACACGAGCTCGTGCCTACGCAAAATTGCCGGTGACGTAGTCTCATTCCCTGAATTATTTAAAGTCCTGAATGCTTTTTGCGTAAAGTAGATGCTTATATGTATTTCTCTAGTTTACATTTGGTAAATAGTTAATACATTGATGTAGTCATTTCCGAAAATTGTTTTGTCCTGTTTGCGATTATTATATAATGGTAACTGTGTTGATACATACGCCGATTTAAAGTGCCTACCTAGACGTTCACTACTATCATGTTAACACTAAAATGAGGCTAATACTGTCGGAACTTATGTACGAAATATCATTTGATATTTACCACTAGCTTTTCGGTGAAGGAAAACATCGTGAGGAAACCTGCATACATCTGCGAAGAAATTCAAAGGTGTATGTGAAGTCCCCAATCCGCATTGGGCTAGCGTGGGGACTATAGCCCGAGCCCTCTCGCATGAGAGGAGGCCTGTGCCCAGCAGTGGGATGTATATAGGCTGAATTATTATAGTTAATACTGTTAGACCACAATTATCCAGTGGGGAGCAAAGTAGCCACGTTTTACGCTACATCGCTATCTAAAGATCGCCGGTTTCTCGTCTCTATGTGTAAATTTATTTTTTCTTGTCAACAGCAGTACGTCAAGTGCTGCTGTTGAAATTAGAGCATCGGAATAACAGGATGGGGAACATCGGATTTCATATTAGTGGAAATCAGTGATTAGAACATCGACCGTCAAACCATGAGATAGAGATGTCGCGAGTTTTGTGCGCCGGCTGACTAGAAACTCTAGCGTACAAATGAATAATCAAGGCCAAGTGCGAATAGTTCCAATACCGTCTTCGCCAGTCACGCTGCGGACAAGGACAATAACGTCAGGATAATAAATAAGTTTAGCTACCTATGCTGCGATTAGCAGAAATATTTCTAGTACTGGTTGACTAGATTTGTGGTACAAAATAGCTTCTGCTTGACACTGAGATATGATTTAGTTATAGGTTTATTGCGACATAATACATTCGTACTCGCCCAACACGCGATTACACCCACTATAGTTACTCTTGAACCGCCTTTAACACCACGGTTGACATTAATGTAAATACTAAGCAATTCGAGACCGAAATAGATGGCGGTTGCTGGCCAGAGCGCTGCATAAGTAAAGCGGGACGCGGAGCTCCGCACGGCCCGCACCCGCGCCGCCCTGTCCCGCGCCATTAGCCCGCACGCCAACTAGGCCGCCCGGCTTCCTGCCTGCAATCGATGACACCGACCTACTCGCCGACATACGTTGCAGTATCCTAATATTGCCATGAACGCCAGCTACAATCAATTCGAGGAAAGAGGTTTTTCCTTGTTCAGTCAATAACAATTCAAATCCATTACGTCGGACATTCCCAATCGCAACTATAGTCGCGTGACTAGTACGGTTACTGGGCTCGAATAGTTCTAACGTCACCAGTTGAGCTGAGAATGAAATAGGTGTTTCAAGGCAAATTGTTTTAATAAAAACGCTTGGAACGTTTTACCGTGCATTGAAAGTAGGTCACAGAATTTCGGGCAAGGTTGGCGCTTGCAGCAGCGCGCAGCGGCCCCAGCGCCCGCCTCGGCTCGGCGTTTGCGTGCCCTGCTTCGCTTGCATCCGCTTTGCAACGTTTGTATTCACTAATCGCACAAGGTCGCGGGGCTAATTCAAATAGCCTTCCATGTACGTGAACTTAGTGGGTTCTGTCGAACGAGAAATCAATGCATTGGCAGCCTGACCCGAATGTTAAAAGTTGACTAGCTAGTGCATATTAATTACATGCCATACTCGTGATACTCGTCTCTAATTAATTGATTCACAAGTTCATTGCTACATTAGTTTAAGCTTAATGGGTACATAGACATTTATTAAACATTAGTTATTTTAATCTCATAGTAATCGCAAGATACACATGATATATATTGATACAGATAAAATATTCTTTATTGCACACCTAATAAAAATTGATGACAAGAGAAAATAAATTTACACATAGAGACAAAAAACCGGCGATTTTACCTTTAGCAATATCTTCCAGAAACAGTACATATAAATGTAGCTGTATCTGTTTCTTAAATCGCAGGGCAGGGTACGCATAAACAGCAGGACAGGAAGGGAGTGGAACTATTCTACCTCTTTATACTGACGTCAGTACAATACCCCGATTGTCAGTGGCTACCTACCATAGGAGGCAATGAATTGACCTATTTATTAGAGCGCGAGCGCACGCAGACGACTAAAGTGCTCTATTTGTGCATGCGTCGCGTGGGTACGTGACTGCAGCCTCCAAATGCCTAGTTTCACGAATACTAACAATCACTTCTTGTACTCTAATTGACACATGGCATACTGAATTTAGATAGGTGGTCAAAAATGGTCGGACAACAGTGTCGTTTCTGTGGACATTACAAAAGTTAACGATATAGATACATATTTCTAAGGCTTTCATCTACCAATTTGAAGAATTAAAAGGTTTTAACATGCCAATAAGGACAACGTTCGAAAATTAGGCTTTCAAAGTCCGTTTATGTCCCATGGAAAATCGCATAAATTTAACTCATACTAACAAAGGTTTTGACCTAGGCGTTATTACACCTACTTTGTGGCGAGGGTTTTTAAAACTACCTGAACATGTTTGGGTTTGTGAAGTTACTATATTCTGTATTGAGATGCGTTATTGGTTATTTTACTGCCTCGGGGCAGGTGGACCTTCCCAAGTATTGTAAACTCGCGGATCATTAAAAAAAACTCCCGCTCCCGCGTAGGTGGAATAGAATCCCGAGTCCACTGAAGTTGCTGCGTTGGTAATGTCACTACACTGTACTCGGAATCGTATAATTTTATCAGTCCCCGTAGGTAGTCTATTGTTTTTCAACTACAAAGTGGACGTATAATGAATTCCGACCAAAGGGCATTGTCCTGCCGTAACGCGATATCCCGTCTGGCCATACTGACTTTTGATAAGCTAGTATCTATTCTGAATTCTCCTACAATACTAGGTAAATAGATTAATAGCGTATCTTACAGCACAAAACTTATCGTATCAACGTAGGGCTTTCTCGTCTTTTTCATAACCAATGTGAATGTTAATCAAGTAGGTACGTTTCAAAATAATTATGTCAACATTAAGTATATAGACCTTCGAGCAACGCCGGGAAGGTCCGCGGCATTCGTATGTACTATTTCCCCACTGCCGAAGCATAGGTACAATCAGTGCCGGATTAACGATTAAGCAAAATAAGCACTTGCTTAGGGCACCACGTCTAGGGGGGCACCAAAATCATATGAAAAAAAAACGCGCAGGCTGCATCAGCATCGCAGTCGTAATGTAAGTACAGTACGTAACTTCTTGATACGTGTGCAAGTAACCATCTAATAACGAAGGGTCGTAAGAGAGTTAGGACACGTAAGCACATCTCCAACCATACGCGGAGGCCCTCAAAGCTCATGGCCAAAAAATTTACAGGTAGTTATGGTCCACCGATTTTCTCGACGTAGATTACCGATTTTGTAGCCAAAATTGCTCTCTTGCACGCCAGATGTGTCGGTCAGGCCGAGTTGCTGCAGAGCCGCGATCCTGCGACCTAATAGGGTTGTTTCCAATTTTTGAAACGCTTGTATTACGTTCTATATTAACTAAAAGTTGCCCTAAAATTTAACTTCTATACTAAAAACGGCTTTGAATATGTTAAATTAACAAAATATATTTTGACAGATGCTTTCGCGTCCAAAACGCTCTTTGAAAATTGTGTGACGTCACAGTTTACGGTTTGACACATAACTACATACACACGTAGAAGATACGAGCTGTCAACTGACATTTGTCATTTGTTGTTTATCGCCTAACTGTCAACAGTGTCAATCCGAGAGTTGTGACGTCATCAGAATGACGTTTCGAGTTTGGTCACGTGACGTGTGCCAAAAGATATTTTAAATTCAATATTTACAAAAATATGGTCATTAAAAGTAGTTTAACATGTTCTTATAATCCAATAGAATTTATTGGGATACAATTCTGCCCTAAGTTTTGTAGATGGAAACAACCCTATTGTCAAAGTGTTATAAAGGGCCCCGCGAAGGCCGAAAACCAAAAGCATCTTATCAAATTGCGGTTTCGAGTTAAGCAAAGGCAGTAGGAGAACCGTGATTACATAGGTTGAATTTCAAGCCACTCTTTTGCAGTTCGGCGTTAGGTCTTATGCGACGCTAAGGGCTTCTACTTTATGCAAACTGCCTCACTTTCACTTTGCCATGGATCCAAATCAAAGCTGTTCTCTCTCGCAGCTGGGTCTCCTGCCTTGCTCACACCTCGCCATTGGTTGTATTGTATGATAACGCGCCGCGATCGGACGCTCCGGACGCCCAGCCATTCATACCTGGCCATTAGTCAAATTCAAGCCATGCTCGACCTTTGGCCTCATCCGTAAGCGCCGATCGAAAGCTCCGCGCGTTCAGCCTTATGAAAAGCTCAGCCTTAGACTTGCCTTTAAAAACACTGATTTAAACTTTCACGATTTAGGCCAATCAAATTAGATCCAGAAATAGCGTTTTGAGGAATTAATTCCCAGCAAGCTGGAAATTGTTTTAATATTTTCATTTGGTCATAAATACCGTGTAATCCAAGTTTGCTTTATCCCAGCATACATTTTGGGATCCTTAAGAGATATTTTTTTCCCGTAGATGATTTCCTGTAGCTTAGCACACTCGATGTAGAAGGAACCTACTATCAATTACAATAGCACTTGGTGAATCTGACACTGGTAAGAAGGCGTTTTCGGATTATTAACATGATTTTAACAAAAATAAAAAATGTCGACCTTTTTTTACAATTTACGACGAATACATATTAAGGTACCTTCAATCAATCAATATATTTTATTGCAAGAACATATGTAGTTAAATTACATTTCGGATCCTCAGATATCAATTTTAATCATAATTAGAACAAATTTTCAGTCAGACGTACCGTTTTTGATTTACAAGCAAAAAACTGAAAAAGAGGAAAGATTTATGCACACCTCCTGGAATGGAGCAAACTCGCATTACACGCATTTTTAGGACCAAATTCGAAAACATTAATTTTATTGGCCTAATTGTGACACATTATTATTTAAGAAAACGGGACTTAATCGCGTTTGATCAAGTTCTAAAATTACCTCCAATGGCTAAGCCCCTACTGAAGCTCGGCCTTTGCCCTCACACGAATGAGCTTCGTAGGAAAGCTCTAGAGGTTGCAAAACCCTGTGCGGAGTACGGCCTATGTTTTACGTCTTCGCTTACACTTGGACATGGTTGGCTCGGCCTCCGGCCTTATGCGAAGCACGGGGGTGTCGAATTTGCTGACACTTAACCTTATGCCTACTGTCAATTTCCGTAATAAAATGATGTGATGGATTGAAAATTCTATTCTCAGAAGTAATGCGACAATAAACGTCACTCAATTTACCAAGAAAATTCAATGTAATCTTGATGAGGGGGCACCATGATCTAGAAATGCTTAGGGCATCAAAATATCTTAATCCGGCACTGGGTACAATACAACTGTACCAATGGCGATGCATGTTGTGACTCGTCCATACACAAAAAGAGATCGAGGTGTGCAAGATTTGTCTTGGACGTGTGTCATTGTCTATGTATTTGTGTCGTCATTACAGATTGGATTTTGTATGTAGTGAGTGAGAAGTGCGACTGTGTGCACGTTTCCCCCGGCAAAAAATGGCAGAACGAATTGTACGGTGAGATATCGTTTGGGCTCCTCTCTTCCGACGTGTCGGAAACCGGTGTTGCTCGAAGATATAGACGGATAATCAGTCTATGCAAAGTCAAAGCTTTAGCCGTTTTAGGAGGTGTTTAAAAATTTCCACTTTTGGAACGCAGAAAAGAACGCAGTAAACTCTAGTTTTTATTTTCTAATTTGTAACATGTATAGGCAGGTAAGCTTGACCAATTTAAAAAATGATAAAGAATTACTTTATAGCAGGTACACATTAACTGAAGGAACTATTAGGTTGAATTGAATTGTAAATATCTACCTGTAACAAAAGGACACCTTCATTGTATTGCAGCTTTGGCTACAAACCGAGCCAAGTATTGGATGCACAACCACGCATTTTTTTTTTCTGAAATTAAGTAGCGAGTTTATAATATGTGTGTAGATAAAGCAGTGTATATAACTGTACATAATTATATGAACAGAACACTAACTGAACTGACATTAAAACACACGTGTGATCGTTTTATGAAACTCACTTCGTTCATTTGATTAACTTGCACTCGTATTTTCATGCCTTTAATTATGTAGCAAACACACTATTACAAGCCCCAATGCAAATGAGTTCGTCTAATAGGAAAAAATGTATTAACCTATCTTCAACCTCAAAAATTAGGAGGATTTAAATGTGTAGTAGAAGAGAATGTTATATTTCGAAAACCATTTCGGGATATGAGGTTTTCAGTTTCCGACATTTTCTGAGATAATAATCGAGGATTGAAGATATTTCAACCAATATACTTATGACCTTAGTTTGACCTTTCTCGTGGGCTGATTATGTAGTCATCGTCTAATAAAAGTTATCGTATGACTTTCACATTATTGTCAAAGTCATAAATGTCATCATTGTCATAATTAAATTGTTCTGTGAAACCGCTGGTTTGTTACGATTTGATTTATAATTAATAAACGGAGGTAGATTTGATTGCTTAAGTTATCAAAAACCTTGTTCTTACGTGTGGGAATTATTCACAAAAACATGGTTTGTTATTTACTCCGTGCTAAGGTACTATTTTCGCTTTAACTTCACATTCTCCGTTTTCTCTAGAAATTTGTACATATCCCACAGCCGTATCTAAATAGGCATCACGAAATAACCTGAAATAAAATGATATAATTAGCAAAATTAGCATGTAATACAATATCCAAACGTTGCAGTTTACTTATATTTCTTATACGCCGATGGTGACAAGCCAGTAGAAACTATCCCCTGGGTGCTAAGCGACCATAGCAATGCTTAACCCTTATTAAAAAAATTAAGAATCAATTCGCCTTACAAATCGAATCACTTACAAAACATATGACTTACATTGGTTTTGTGCTCCCCTGAGTTTTGGTTGGAGTCGGATGCTATTGAATATACTCCAATAAAACTTGTTATATAACTTAGGCAAAGGGTCTAGCAGGCTAAGCGAACAAGAAGTGCCCCCAACGACGGATTTTGTCGATATTTCTGGTAGTGTACTGTTAGGTCCTAAGGACCCTCCATGCTTAACATCAGACCTCGATTTTCTTTTGTTTGCGAGTTATTCAGGATAACGTAAAATAATTAGGGTATCATTGAAAGTGTCATATTTTATAAACGATTCAAGTTACGTGAACCAAACAAAATTATATTTGATAACAATAAAAAAAACTACAAAATGCATATTTTTTACCAGCATCCTGTCCTTAAACTTCATTGAAAAAAATAAAAATATTTTTTTCCTTCCAATTTTTTTTTACTTTTCGCGGAGGTACACCTCCAAAAAAATATGCATGAGTAGCCACTAATTCCCACTACATACACATATAAAAATATTTGCACAAATGTTCGTGCTTCATGTCAAAAAAAAACGATTCTCCAATAAGTAGTCACTGGCATTATATGTACAGATAGAAGTACATCAACGATGACGTGTCAGCTTTGATAACATCTGACACATAATATTATCTGCATTTGTTTTTTGCATTTTGTAGTGGAAAATGGAAAACATTAAATGCAAGTCTTGTAAAAAAACATTAAAAAATATCCGTGGGAAACAAAAATGCATAGAAACAGAGCAAGAGGCTGATTTATATAGCAAATGCAGTAATATGTTAATTTGCATAAATGATTTATTGTGTGGTAAGTGTCGACTTTTAGTGTATAAACATAAAGCAGTAGCATCAACTTCTGCGAGTACATGCACAACAATTGGCGATGCTGGCTCTTCGTCTGCAACCTACTGCTTTTCAGCCATAGGTCCAACAAATATGAAAAAAATCGTGGAAGTAGAGCTTAAGAAAGACATTAAATGAAAACTATAGCGGAAATGATCAGGTTAGCTGTTTGTGAGTTATCGCAAAAAGTTTTCCCTTCATAGTAAAAAGACTTACTTTAATTAGGTACTGATTATGCAAATTGCCTATTTGTTTAACTCGGGTGAAAGGTACCGTTTCATCCCTTGGTTAACAATTTACTATACTTTAAGCTCCAGTTTAGCTTATTGTGACGGAACAGTAACTACGGAACCCTACACTGAGCGTGGCCCGACATGCTCTTGGCCGGTTTTTTAATTCTTGTTGTAGCTTGTGCTTTATCTTCAGCCACGACATGTAATTTACGAGAAGTCGTATCTTATATTTTCAATAAATTATAAATATTCAACAGAGCCACTAATTACTAAATCATTCAAATTGGTATCTTAAATTAACCTATATTTTCAGAAAATAAATTAAAAATAACCGTGACCTTAAATTCAGATTCGTTACTCCATATCATAATATTAATAACAACTGCATAATGTTTTTGTAGCTGTTGGTACTCCTTAAAATAAATAAATAAATATTAGATTTCGCAAATGATCGGGTTTTTCAACCTGTTAGTTTTCTGCTTTTGAGTAAGTAATGGTTTTTCTGTGGCAGTGTAAAAACTGCAGCCCATTCCCCCCATTACACTCTTACAGGTATCATCTGAAATGTTTTTTTATCGCGTCACGCCGCGTCAGTATGTTCTCCTGCTCTCGCACGGCGATTTTTCTTGATGATCTTCCTCAGAATCCTGTTTTCTGGTTTGCTGGTTATTCGTAGATGGGTAGATTTCTTTAATCGGGAGACTGTTCCGTGTTTTCGATGATGCTTAATGGTCGTTTGAATCGTAGATTTTGCCTACTAAAGGTCCTTAGATATTTAGTACGTAGATTTGCCGTTATTGTTATTGTAAATAATATTTTTATGCACTTCTTAACTCGTGCCATTTCCACAATTTTATGCATTTTCAAACTATACATTTGTCAATCCTAAAATTACTTTATGATAGTGGAATACTTACTCTAAATTTGCCTTTTGATATAAGGAGATATTTTTTATATTAAAAAAACTTTAAAAAAAATGTTTTTATCTCAAATAGACGACTTGTGACACATATGAACTAGGCGTATTTTTTTTATTGCGAGTTGTTAATTTTATGACATAATTATATTAAATTAGTAACATTATTACACTTTGTACAACGCAAGATTAATCTGGCTTTAATGACTTGGTGTGTGTTAACTTATTCGACTAATCATCAAAATCTTTGAAATAAGTGTCGTACTTTAAAATGTGGCTAGCCGACCTAATATGCATTGGGGCTCAGCTTATAATATAACGTAGGTACCTATCTCCGTTCTTTAGAGGTGTTAAAACTAACTAACTACGGTAAATTACGCATGCGTCGGGTAAGCAAAGGAATGAGGGTTAACGCAGTATAACATCTTGACTTATTACAAGCGTCGATAATCTGATTTGCGCAGCGCCAACATGGATGAGCAGTAGAGCGCGCCGAACTTTCGCAACCCGAGATACCAACTAAATCACCGGCTCGACTACATTGTTTCCACGAGTCACCGCTCCTCGCATCGCGCACTCGACGATGCCCGATAAATATGTACGGCTAGCGTGTATGCGCAACCGACACCTCGCATCCACGATCCTACCTACCCGCTTCGTAACGTTAACGCCCGCGGCGTCAACGGCCGATTTCAAATTCTGCAATAACTAATACTATAGTGCCTTATACATTTTAGAATGTTGCGAACGGTCGAAAACATAACTATAACTACATAAACCATACTTAATTTATTGTTAGGAACAATCACAAAGTCCAATAATTGTATTTCAGTGTTATCATGTCAAAGTCACTCGGTGACTTTCACTGGCACTTAAAAGCGTCTAAGTTTCGCCATCAAATAGCAATTGTGCAACCGCTGTCACTTTTACATAACGCGATGGCAAACGGCCGCCGCACACTGAACGGCGCTTGCACTCCGGTAGATGTTCTCGGTCGGTAACTCGGTAGTTTAGAGATTTACGAAAGCAAAAAGAAAAGAAGAAAGGAAGTTCCCAAAAACTCATTGGTACGAGCTGGGGTTTAAAACTTTTAACCCGCTACCTCCGGATTGAAAGTCGCACGCTCTTACCGCTAAGCCACCAACGGTTAGCTTAGCGATTCTGTAAACGTAATACTCGTAATGTAAACAAGACAAGAAAAGTTTCTAGTTTCGAGATTCATTTTTACATAGTATGTAAACGTTACATTGATTACAATATTAAAAATATACACATGAAACATTTCTATAATTGTTTTTAACGATTGCCACTAGAAGGCAGTGTGTATAGAGTCCACAACTCGCACGAAATCTCGTAAAAGTGAAAGTATGATGCGATCAACGGCCGCTAGTGAGTTGCGGGCGCGCCTGCGTCACCACCACCGTCGCGGGAAAACCGACCACTCTGATACCGCTATAATTTGGCGTACATATCATTACTAAGCGCTATCAATCCTTTGGCTTTGGTCAACAATAAAATAATATGTCTCATCATTTTTAGTAACAGATAGATTTTATTTATTTGGAGCCTGCCGTGTCGCACTGCTGGGCAAAGGCCCAGAAATACTTTAACAAAATAAATTAGTTCAATTACGATTGTGGTCTGCTCCATACTGCTAGTGTCTACCAACAACGACATCCCGTCTAACAACAAACTAAACTATTCTTGGATTTTAGATAATCTTTTACACCCTTTTTTCATCACTTTCACGGGTGCCCTATTGATTTTCCGACAAAAAATACGCCGATTTTCGATTCGCCGACAACGATTCGCAGACAGGTTAACAATAGGCAGAATAGTCGTTTGCACGAGTAGTCAATACGCAGAACATTGATACGCATATTTACTTTTCGTAGAATAATCATTTAGTAACTCTCTCAATTACCCGAGAAACTATTGGTCGAAACACAATAATATTAATATTGATTACCAAAACTTCGCTCTTAATTATGGCTAGACTAGGACATACTAACCTACACAACAACTTTTAGTTCGAGTCTGATAAACATGGTTTTGATACGTTTAATTATATACTTATTTCCATTAACACAAATGACCATACAATTTTATGCCTCGAAACGAGTAATTCTTGTATATATGTATATTTATACATTTCGGGGATCTCGGATCGGCTCTATCGATTTCGATGAAATTTGCTATATGGGGATTTTCGGGGGGTGAAAAATCGATCTAGCTAGGTCGTATCTCTGGGAAAACACGCATTTTTGATTTTATATATTTTCCGAGCAAGGCTCGGTCTCCCAGATATTAAAAACCTATATTGCATAGGTACGATGGCCCATACTGTTAAATGTCCATCGGTGGATCTTATTACAAAAGGCATAAGGTCCACCGGTGGACAGTTAAGAGTTTCGCTGTTTGTACAATAACTATGCTTTTGTTCATATTTAAGTTGAAAATAGATTAAAATCTAAACTGTGCTTATTGCATGTACTTAAAAAAGGATAATACTTTATTTCATCCCTTTTGAAGTCGGTTTCCTTCTTTTTTTGTAAAAAAAAATATGACGAAAATAATAATATAAAATGTGAAACGTTATTCGACTAAACATTCCTTAAACGATAAGATTACTCTGCCAAATGAAAATCGCCCAATAATAGTTCTGCTAATTTACACAAAAGCGAACAGTCCCCCTAGTGTAAATATTTTAGACAGCGAAACGTGACGTACGCGTTTGCGTTAAGTGTCATTTTGTATGAGATTTTTGACTTTCCAAAACGTCCCGCTTGGCGCGCTGTTCAAAAACCCATACAAAATGAGACTTAACGCAAACGCGTACGTCACGTTTCGCTATCTACTAAATTTACACTAGGGGTACTGATCTGTACGTGAACCAAGAGTATGCGTAACGTTAGTCGACCAAAACTTACAACTACAAATGAATCACTCTGCGAAACGGTATTCGGCGAATCGTTGTCTGCGAATCGATAATCTGCGAATTAATTTTCGGAGAATCATTAGGTACCCCTTTCACGTCACTTAGTTCAGACTGACGGTTTTCTCAAAGAGGTTAATGTTTTGTTTGTAATAGATTGTTAAATGCTTGCTTTAAACAGACAAATTGGGGCTAAAGAGATTGCTCGTTAGTTTATCAAGCGTGCCCGAATTGGCGTCGCCAAGATACAACAAATATGAGAATATTACAAGACTTAATGCCCACACCACACGTCACAATGACGAACAATGAAACGTGTCCTCGACGCTCGCGCTCAATTGTATCGTGTCAATCACGCAACCAGGGTTTAGAAGGAGGAAGCTTCGAACGTAAACCCAACCAATGTCAACAGACCGAGTGCCCAGCGTGCTTGATTGACCGACCAGGTGACCGCGATTTTTGCAGCGTTTATCTACTCGTATGACTTGTACACCAACATACCTACATACATATGGCTCATACTTCCTGTTGTAGATCGTATTGATACCATTGTAGTTTCTTATATGTATGTCCTTTAAGTGTATGTATTTAGAAAACCGGTCATTCTAACCTTTGCAATGCACATTACATATGATACGACTACTATATGTACTTATAAGGATAACAAATCATGCGGAAAAAATACTAATATGGTCAATTACGATTTACAACTTCGCTTAACTATTTCATCTCAAAAATGTTGCCTTCCCTGATACAAGTCCCTGATAATAGTGTTAATAATATATTTTTAATAGGAAACGAACATTCTTCCCTATCGTTGAGCTATTTAAAATGTGGCAAAAATAGTAAAAAATATTCCATGCATATCAGCGAATTCATAGTAGAGGTTGAACATTGCGAGGTCATATATTCGACGTAGGTGTTGAGTTCGTGACCCAGTCGGTCCCGCTCTACTTCTGGCAAGCCCGGTGGTGACGTCACAACCACCCAACAACGGGCCGACCGAAGGTCGGCCGTATTGATCTCTCGTCCACACCCACTGTGCTGCAGTATATGCTCCTCATAGTTATTGTCCCGATTCTGGCTAGGAATTTACATAGGTACAATCTAATTAAATTCTACCAAAGCTAGGGTTATATATTATACGTATACGTCACGTCACGTTTTTATACAAGTTTAAATGCATTGTTTATTTGTCCACAGGCGCCTATCGAGCTAAAGAAAAGACTTGATGAAATAAGACTGCTAGAGTCCCGCAAATCTGCAAGACTCGCTGATGTTGACACAGACTTTGCCAGACTTGCAGACATGGCCAGTGGTGACCGCCGTCGTGCCTCCGCCACCATCGAAGTGCCTGCTCATCATATGCAAGGGTGAGTGTACAGTACACTATACTAGAAACCAACTCATTTTTAATCGGTGTAATAATTACAGAACAGATACTTTCAACCCGTCCAATCTCGGTCCAGGTGGCATAATTAACAAAATAACGTCGGTTCTAATTCACCTTGTGCTACTGGCTTACCTCGCCGCTACTTGCGAAGAAGGTCGTGGCATTTCTAAAGCATTCGACAACATGCAAAACCTCGACAAGATCGGTTCTATGAACACGAAACCGAACTCTTTTATGCAATAAATGAGTTACTAGATATTATCACCGTATCAACCTGGTTATTCATTGTATTTAAAGAAGTTGATCTCTTTTGGTAGTCTGATGAAAACACTTTTTTTTAGGCAACACAACTAGGTAGGCCTATTTAACGTCTCGGTTTGTATTGTGCTATATTAACTTGCTGGTAAGTGTGGATGGCATACAAATGTGCAGCGATGAAGTAAGGACAAGCGCGGCGAGTGTTTCGAAATCTTCGCCAAGCACGTTAGAAACTGGATGGAAGTGTTAGCGCGGAGTACGGGCGTGTCCTTGTCACACTTGCCTACATTCTGCGGCTGACTACCGCCTCCCGCACCGCGTACTCCCCTGCCTTCATGCCAGAGAGGGACAGACAATGCAACTTTGTTGACAACTATTATCAATTGCGTAGGCGACACGACCAAAGAGACACCATTGGATGTCTTTAAAAAAAATCATCATGAAGGTCATCACGAGAAAAATCGATCACAAATAGTCACAGCCAAAACCTTGCTAAATCTTCATTGTACACTTTCTTATAAAAGAGTCTAAAGCGCATCGGTAACAAACCGGAACAGACCTCGTCAAATGGTGCTGAAGCCGCTGCGACGTGACTACACCGCAGTTTCACTTTTTATCGTGAGCGCAGTGAGAGGCGAGACCTCCAGTCGTGGTTCAAATTTCGCAACGAACACCGTAACAAACAGGCACAGGCCTAATCTACACAGATATCGTTCTACTCAGCGCATGCACCCCTCCTTATGTCTACGATCTCAACTGCCTAAAAGTCGACTTCAATCACGTTGTCAATAGGATTCCGGGTACAGCAATACTAGTTTCCATTTTAAATAAATGTAGGTGGAATATATTTCTTAAAACCAGCGGTGTCTCATAACATGAAGTGTTTTATTTTGTAGTGATTCCACTTGATATTACCGTAAAAGCCAGTGGTTGGTATTTAGTGTTAAGGCAGTGATAAAACTTGTTCGTATGACCTCTCAATAAATGCACTACACAACTTAAGAAAAATAGCCACAACCGAATACAGAACCTCCTCCTATGAAATTGAAGTCGGTTAAAAATACAGGGATAAAAATAAGATTGCACAATTTTGCTACATTCTCCGACTCAAACTCAATTTAAGAAAGTTCGCCGAATTTAAAGATTTGAGATAGGAACCAATTTGGTGATTACCCGACCGGCCAAGCGGCCGTATGAAAGAGAAAGTTTTTGAACAGTAGTCTTTTTTATTCTAAATGTACTCTTCAAGTGTATTGGCAAAGTGATTGTCAGTTAAACTTTTACATTTCAAGAGGTCTATTGGAGATGTTATGATCTTGATTAGTGGCAGAGAAAACACTACGTATGTTGAATGACACGATTTGATAAACTAATTCAAAGATGGCGGCGGCGGTTTCGGTTGGCACTTGGCGCGGCCTTCGTGTGACACGGTGACCTAGTTTCGAAATGGAACGCCACACTAGCGCAACTCGCAGCACCTAACCTACGTACTGCACCGCCGCCGCCGCTTGTCCTCGACGTCGCCGGTTCCCCCTCATACAATACATGGCTAAACAACGTTCTTCTACGAGATTGATTTTAAATAAAACTTCACTTTACTCGATCACAACATTTGGGGTTATACAATTAAATACTTATAGATGAGTAATAAAGTGAACATACTAAGTGAACGACATTATAAAAGAAGTTGCTTTGCACTCAGGTGCTTGCTCGTAAGTTCGAGGGACATGCCAAAAAAATAGATACTTTATGCTGATTTGTTTGATATGAAAATTGTGAAGGCTTGTGGTTATTAGCTTATAAAGTCGCAAGTTGGATGGAACTCACTCGACGTGATTTTCGTGTTATGAATTATTATAACTTCAAAAAAAGGTTTATAGCCACACGAATAATTTTAATTTTTCAACACAACTTTTGATGAAGAAGTGTTCAAGTGCAACGGTTGTCAATTGGTATGCTGAATCTAAAAGAGGTATCGCAGGATATCGCAGTTACTAATAAAAATGTATAATAAATATTCGTGAGAACCGACAAATTACATACGTAGAGCTTAAGGCCGGCGCCCCACTGCAGCGCACGCTATGTACACGACCCACGTTCCTATACAAAATTTCGTGGGCTTGCCCACGGTTTGTATTAAAACGTGGGCCGTGGATGTAGCGTGCGCAGCAGTGGGGCGCCGGCCTAAGGGAGAACTGGGCATTGGATCAGTAGCATTGCAAACTATTATTCACGAACTTTGGTAAGCGTTGCTCGAGATTCAAGATAGATGCCTTACAAAGCCGTTAGGCTTGCAGAAAGAACATTTTGTAAATTGGTGTACATAATTATATAGGCATGATGGTTAACTGGAAGAGATCCCTTAAAGGGATAAGTTCGCCTTTGTACTAATGATGCGTTTTGTTTTCATTTCTGTACAATAAAGAGTTTTACTACTACTACTACTAAATTCGACGCCGGTGAGAAAAAAAAATGTTAATGGCTTACTGACAGGACACGAAAATTGGCTGTATTCTCAACTACGATCCTGACAAACGCTACAGTCTACGGTGTGGTACGTTGAAGATAAACAAACTCTAACAAAATGTCGCCGAGCGCGGAGCATTCACGAACAAATGGTTGCCTCATTTTTCTACAAAACGGGACGTATTGGTACTGTTGTGCTAGAGGATCGACGAACCGTTAACCCGGAATGGTATGTTACCGTTTGTACCCCAAAAGCTTCAGCTAGGTGTAATAAGCGGCCGAAATCGGGATTCCGGCATTTGCTCTGGCAGAACTATTTTGGTTCAAAAGCATCTTTATCCTGCTACTTTCGCCATATTCCCCTGACCTTTATTACCTTTGTGATTTTTACCTACCTCTCGCCACGACCAGATATTTGAACATCTTTAATTCTCTATATACTCGTAGATTCAAACTATGCTTAATTCTTGTTTTTTTGTCTTATTAGTGGTCCCGTTTTAAATTTGGGTGCAGAACTTGAAAAGCGTATAATAATATTGTTGTATCTGCTCCTTTTCATTGATAAAATAAATACATTGTACAGCTTAAGTAACTTGCTAGGACTTCTTTGTAACAGAGAACAATGCCGTTTGCATTCAGGTCACACGGAAACTTTAAACACACTTTCGGTGACAAAAATGGTTGGTCGACGTCAACCGTCTATGCTAATGAAGGATTTTGAGTGTCACGGGCGGCAGCAGGCAGCGGCGCGGGCGCGGGGCCGCCGCATTCCGCATGGTTTTGCGCAACAAGCAAAGAGAAGGCGCTTGCCGGCCGGAGGTGGGGCGCACTTTCTCGTTTAGTACACGTTTACTTTCGTTGGTGCTACAGAGACCCGTTATCTGAGTTGGCAGGTGCAGTTAGAGGTAATATGCTACTATCTTCTTCAACGTAAATCAATGATGGATATAGTGAATATTAAATAAATTCTTGCGGATGAGAACTTTTATTTCGTGCATGTAACTCAGTTCCAAGAATAATTAAATTATTCTACTGTTTCGTGCGGAACAGCGAACAGATGTTAATCATTGAATATTCGGCATATGCCCCGTAATTGGTTTAAAATTATAAACATCATCATTATCTTAGCCTTTATTCCATATCCTAGGGTTTGGGGTCGGCTCTCCGTATCATTTTGCGTCATCTCAAGGCTTGCGCCTATCGTCCTCAAATCTTTCGACACTGTGCTCATCCATGTCGTCAGGGGGCGGCCTCTGCCTCTTCTACTTTCGGAAATGTCGTTTAGGGCTCTCTTAGTCATGTGGGGGTCGTCTCTTCTCATCACGTGGCCGAACCAGCGTAGTCTGCTTTCGCACATTTTTTCGGCTGTAGGTGCAACCTTGAACGTTCCACGAATATGTTTATTCCGAACCCTGTCCATTAGCGTCACTCCTCCCGCCCATCTGAGCATGCGCATTTCTGTGTAGTGCATTACGTGGCCTTCCTCCTTACGCATTGGCCAGCATTCTGCAACATACAGCACCGGATGTACAGCTTTTTTGTAGACGTTACACACAGCTCAGCCTGTTATCGCTCCCCATTTTTGCCAACCTGTCAGGATCCTGTTTTCTATGTCTTCCTAGGTACCCAAATCACTTTTTATTATAAATCGAAGGTATTTGAACTTTGTAACTTTATTGATGGGGATATTATCTACTAGCGGTGATGGTCTATCCACAGTCGAGCCAGAGAAATTGCAGCCCATGTACTCGTTTTTCTTGCGGCTTATTTTGATTCTCTTACTTTCGAGCCGGGTGCACCACTGGGACAACGATTTTGTAAGTAATCAAAGGTCTCCGATATGTGCACTATGTCATCAGCGTATAATAATGTCCAAGGAGCTGGTCACTGCAGGTCCTCGCTTACAAAATACATGACCGTATAAAACAAAAGCGGACTCATGGTTGAACCCTGCTGATTCCTACCTTAACCTGAAATGGTTCGCTCAAGCCTGCGGGGCTGCGCACTCTTGTGGTAGCCTCGTGGTACATATCTTTTATTACATCAATGTACTGTTCAGGTACAAAATGTGCTCTCAGCGTTGCCCATTACAGATCTCTCGGTACACGATCAAAAGCTTTTCCCAGATCAATAAAGCTGAGATGTAGATCATTCTTGTGAGAGTTGTACTTCTGTAAACGCCTTTTGATGGAGTGGATCGCATCAATAGTCCCCACGCCCCTGGTAAAGCCACATTGGTTTGGTGTTAATGCAATCAAGTGATTTAATTTATTAACAATAAGAGTTTCCTTATTTGTTAAGGTATGTGATGTTAACTTAATGGTTTAAAATTATAGTAAATAGGATACATATTTTTAAAGTATAACGTTTTACACCAATACAACACAGTATCGTAGGTCAGAACCAGAGGTAACGTATTTGTCTTTACCGTCTTCTAACTCCTAAAAGTCAAACACGAAGGTGACCCTCAGAATTAATCGCCTTCACGTCTTCAGCTAGTTTGTATAAAAAGAAGCCGAAAACATTCTTAATCGTACCTATTCATAGTGAATCCTTCACAGTGGGACCCAAGCATAAACTATTGAACTGTATTTCAGAGATAATGTGGGCACCATAAAAAAGTATCAACGCTAGTAGTTTCGAATGACTAAATTAAGTCAAAAGTATTTAAACTTCCATTTAATTTAATCATTCGAAATTCAAATGTACGAAATATCAATGAGCCGTGGCAAAACTACCGGGACAGCTCGAGAAAGATGAGGAGTGTTTCTGAAAATACTTGTTTTTTACTTATTTGGTACAATAAATAAACATAGGTACTACCTATCCATTTATATAATAATTATCTTAATATGACGTTATATATTGACCATCGGCTTGAATTTATGTAGTAGTACATACATTTCGCAATCGCGTCACATTGAATCTGACATAGACGTGCCCTGGCAATTCGAGCAAATTACAAGCCGACTTTGGCGATGACCTCATCACCGCGCACGCCCGCTCGTTCGCTGCGGACATGACTTTTTGTATCGACAAAAAATGCGCCCCGACCTACATCAACCGCTCTGTAAAAAATGCCGGACCTAAAGTTAGGTAAACCAATCGTTCCACCATGTTCTTGTCCAGTAAAGTAGTTGTAGATGAATCGGGGCAACTTGTGTTATTATAATATGTTATCGTTCGTTTTTCACGTTAATTGTTAAGCTTTATATTATAGAATATAGATTGCTTCTACAAGAGACCTACGAAAGAACAAGAGGCAAATGAAGAAGTACGGTAGAGGTACGAAAACATAATATATAAATACATAGAAAACACCCATGGCTCAGGAACAAATATCCGTGCTCATCACGCGAATAAATGCTCTTACCGGGATTCGAACCCAGGACCATCGGCTTCATAGGCAGGGTCACTATTACCCACTAGGCCAGACCGGTCGTCAAAACCGGTCGTATTGGTACTCTGACATTGGAGAATTTTATGTATTATTAACTATATACACCTCTGTTGTACTGTAATAATTATTTACAGTACATATGGTGCTACTTTACCGCACTAGTGCGAAAATTTGCATATTACGTTACTGTGTCGAACATTTAAACGGCCATATGTACTGTAAAAGGTTGTACAATACACGTGCGAATAGGTAATTCGCAACTCGTGTCGATTTATCGCCACTCGTTTCGAATTTCATATTTTTCGCACTTGTATCGTAATGTACTATTATTTTAAGATTATTATAATGTAATGTTTACCCAGGTACTTATTGGCTGTTTTATTTATAAATGTTCCATGTATTTTCTATATCACTACGTATATATGATGTTACTATAAATGTTGTAAGTATTAACTTGTAAAAGAACCCTCAAGGCCTACTACTCACAGAATATTATTTTAAATTGTGACAAAGCATATAAAGTAAGTAGGTTATAACCTGGTTATAATGCTTACGTTAAATTAAATCATTTTAATAGAGCATTAAAATAGTGAGCGATTGACGTTGCCATATGAGGGATAATTTTACTTGTTCTTCAAACATCGTATTTCCATTTCCAAACATATTTAATAATGGATGTACTAAATTGTTAGGCGATATTTTTCAGCAAGTACATAACATGATCTTTTATCCGAATAGTTATTCACCAATATCTTTTGTAAGTTACGTGAAAGATCACAAAAGATCATTGTTTAAAAATGTATTGTCTGGTCGTATTAGATCTGTGCGTACCGAGCGCGGCAACAGGCGGCAAGGTCGTCTTCAATGTTGCGTGTGTAATACGCAGCTATAGTAGCGAGTGTGTGCTCAGCCGGTGCCGCCGGTGACCGTGGCGAGTTATCAAAACGATTTCATGTTCAACACGGCCACACACTTGTTCAACCATACTCACAAATGTGGATGAAATTTCGACGTCAATCACGTGCATGCGCAACTTTCTTACGTACGTTAGTCGTATGTCTTATTGTTTGGCGATTCATAACACCTTCCATTACCTAATTAAACGTGCAAACTTAGATGCTGTTTGTCACGTGATAAATGATAGGGTAATCTCATGAGTGTTGCTTTCACGTCAGAGTGATCTAGATAGTAGAGTAACAGAGACACAGGATGGTTAGCGCCATCATATCATAAATCAAACTAGCTGTATCACAGAAGGTTACGTCACTAAAAAATACGTCAGAGCTATTTTAGCAACGCTACGTTTATACCTAGTTGAATGCGATATAGACAGCAATGTCACCTCCGCGACCGGGGGCGGCGGTCGTCGCCCGCGCCGATAACGACCACGACTCACCTACAGCTGGAGCAATGATGAAAAGAACGCTCGAGTCATTCACCTACCTTGAAAACCCTCTTGAGTTAATCAACTCTAGCATAACCTGCGTTCGATGAGTACATTATGAGTATATCTAACCAACTGTTGATAATCGTTTGTCCCTATCTGTCATTATAACATTTCTGTTTGTTAGAAAGAGACAAAACTTAACAGAGGTTTGTAAGGGTTTGCCAAGTTTTATAAATAATGGGGTTAAAAATGTAACTAATGGCATTGGCATGTTAAAAGATCGGTATAATTATAAAAATATAAGCAGGTACTTAACGGATTTGTTGATAAGCGGGCGTTAGGGATGGAGGCCGGGGTGGACGAAAAAGCGTTTGAGATGGGTGGTTATGGGTGAAGCACCTTGTGCGTCGAGCGCAGAGCCGCGTCACCGACCGACCTACCGAGCGCGAGTCAATGGCCCTCTAACTTCGACAACCTTATCAACAATAAAGTGCGAAACAATGACACGCTGCACGTGACGTAAGTTCATTCTCTTCATTGTCATACTTACCTATTGAGTGACTTTTGGCAGATTGCAATTTTCTAAAAGAGGAAAGTAACAGTGACATTAAACATTATTTTAAATTATCCGGTAGGTTTGTACCAGTCGACTAAGCGGCCTATAATTTGGTCAAGTTTAGGGCCGGTTGCACCAAATCATCTGTCACTGTTAAAACATTCGCATAGGCATATTTTTATTGTATGGGAAGTTTTTTGTAGATCTCTGCTGGGTGACGTTGATTAGTCCGTCAATTCTGTTTGGTGCAACTGGCCATATCTCACAGCCCATTATTATTGGTTCTGGCGATATTGGCGCTCGTCTGGTTATTTGTCAAATTACAAGAAATATCTATGGCGCACGAAACTGCGTCGGCGCGCACCCGAGTCCCATTTTACTTTAATCCCAAGCCAATCCTTGTAATATCCTCTTTTTTTTTTAATAATATTTGATAAAGACTATTGTTAAACCAGAATGGTTTGTCTTTTTAGACCTAAAGTATGAATCAGCATAATTTTAACTGTAATGCATTGATTCCAATGCGACGCCATTTTATGAAGCAACGTTTAGGTACCGCTACACAAACTACGTCATCCACTGCTATGCTATGACTCACGTTATATACGCATACAACGTGCATACGTCAATTCGCGATGATGCTGTTAGCAGCAAAGTGGGCTAATATTTGCCGTTGTGAGCCTCTGTGACATCTGTTCTTGGTCTCAATCGATTTATAATCGCTTTTCAGAATACCTAGTTAGTGAAAGTTGAATGGTCGATCCTTCGGTAAGTGGTACGGGGTGACCGGCCAGACGCAGACGGGAGCAGAGTACTCGACCTCACACAATTTGCCCAAATATCTGGGCATGCGTCTGACGCCCGCCGCCGGTTGCGCAACAGCTCCCTGCCGCGACCCGACGCGTCGACGACCCCCGTCGCCTCCACTACGAACTCGACAGATCAACAAACTACTTGGTCTAGACTTTTTACAACTTTATCATTCATTCATCCGTCACTATTAATTATTATACATCATAGAAAGACAGACATAGCCTATGAACTATGAACACTCAGAAATCTAACACAAATAGCAAGGCCATATTGATTTTTATACTTGGAAATACTGTAATAGATCTGACCTGTTTCGCAGCAAAGGCACCGTGTTACTATTGCGGCTGGCGGGCACTTCGTTAATAATTTAGCAGTCTCCAGTCAACCTATATATCGCTTAATATCATTACGGGCTGCTCAGTATATTCAGGGTGATTATGTTCTCTTTCGCAATTTCGGGGTTGGTCCTATAGTAAAAGTTGTTAAGTACATACATGTGGTCAGAGATAGTATAGGTAGTGTATTAATATATGATTGCATGAAAGCCATGATACCGTTGTGCATAGTAAATAAATAATATATACATACGAGTACATATATAATATATATGCAAACGGATCAATATTTACTATGCACAACGGTACCCTAGCTTTCATGCTATCGTCACAAGATTAATGAATTAAGACGTTACGTAACGTTAGGACGTTACACTTAGGTGATTGATCCTTTGTAGGCCTTAATTAAATGAAAATGAAATAAGATTTATTTCAAGTCATGTTTATTCCAATTCATAGGCATTCAACATACCTGAGAGCCTGAGGCCATAAGGACATAAAGCGCAAATGCATAATACGAGGAGCAAATGGATTTGTTTCGTATTACCACAATTACTAATGAATCTAGATATTAATTGAATTAATTTGTAAAGCTACCAAGAATTGTACATATTAATGCCACACGATTAAATAAACAATTACCAATGCCTATTAAACATATATTTAACTAAGTTATTGTAAATCAATTTCGGTGTTCCTTTCGCGCATGTTCAATTATGCAATCAAATGAAGGGTCTCTTAGATTGGGCACGAGTAAAAAAAAATGTGTTGTTGCAGATCGCGCAAGCGCCGACCCAGCAGTTCGTGCGACTTGGGCTACGGCGAGCGCGACGACCAGATGAACGAGTGCAACGCTGCGCTGGTACTGATGTCGCTCAGCTGCTCGCCTAACTCGCCGCGTCCGAGTGAGTTGCACCTTCAGTTATATACTACACATTTACCAATTAAAACATGTTCGTCTACCTGGCTTTACTCTGTCGCCTGATCGGTTACTCAGGCTTTAAAACTCTCTTCATTTCCTTATCACGTTTTGTCATACGGAACAGTTGGCTATAATTTGTAAATTCGTCGAAGGATCCTTTGTCTCGTGTGATCAGGTAAAAATCCGCTACGGTTGTTGCTATTACGTCAGTTGCTATACAATGAAGTTGAAGCGCTTGGTTATCCATTCTTCGAATAAATAGTTAAATCAACCACAGTAAATCATTACATTATTAAAACAGGCGTATAAGTGCTCCGGTAGGAAGGCTATTAATTTCTGTATACTAGTGCTTTACTTAATCTATACATATATATTCGCGTGTCCTGACTCCTGACTGACTGACTGATTCATCAACGCAGAGCAGAAACTACAAAAGCTAGAAACATGAAATTTGCACAATATGTTACATATATATAGTGTACTTACAAGAGATAAGCGATTTTTAATAATTCAACCTCTAAGGGGGTTAAAAATAGGTTGAACGTTTGTATGAAAGTTGAAACTTCGTGAAAAAGTATTATATTTAAATAGAAGAAAAGTGGTGTCAGCGTTTTTGGAAATTCATTCCCTAAGGGGGTTAAAAGGGGGATGAAAGTTTCTATAGGGGACAAGTTTATTTTAAGCTAGGAACTTGAAATTTCGTAATAAGACATTTTCTTAAAATACGAGAAAAGTAATTACATCGTTTTTTTTTTTATTCTTCTCCCCCCCCCCCCCTATTAGGGTAAAAAAGGACTGAAAGTGTCTGTTCGGGAAATAAATCCACGCGGCGAAGTCGTCGGCAACAGCTAGTACATAATAAATTCTACTTGTTGACTCTAAACAAAAGACAAGCTACGGTAATCAATCGTGGAAATACTTTCTTTTGGACTTTTTTTTAAGTACCGTCGTGAGATGTATTATTACTTATATCGAGGCAAAAGGCTTAATATCGTCATAATGATGATCTCCTTTGGTAACAAGAAAAACATGACGAAGATTAGGTTAGGTATGTACATACCTGTTCAGTAGGGACCTCGTTTAGGTTTATATGTTAAATGTAGGATAGAGTTGTTAACGTCTAGACAGCACAGCGGTCTAGACACTGTCTAGACAGGTATTTGATGAAACTTCGCTCTCGGGCTAACAACTCAGACCAAATGCTTTGTAATAAGTAGAAAAAGAACAATGGATTAGCTAGCTATTTTATACATTTATTTTTACGTAAAACACAGGAAAAGCTACCATTAGGTTGTCCCATACTATGGGAGTTGCTATCAGTTGTTTACAGTTATAACGGCTTTATATTACTACCAATAAAGTAGTGTTTCAGATGACCAGGGCGCTTATTTATAACTTAGTTCTATGGATGTTTGTACTTAAACGAATCGAACTAGCGAACTTCTTATAAATTAACTATATTAAGTGAAACCGTCATGTTTGAGTAAGCTATAGACATAAACGTAATAATGATCTGTATAAAGAATCTAATACATATTACGAAATACGCCCTCCATGAATGCATGTAGCATTTTGTTTATGCATGGTTTTAATTTATCAAATAACTTGTATATACATTAGATAACTGAAATCTATACATTCTTATCGTATTACTTTTTATGACAAAATAATGTGTTAAAATGTGTAGTTTGAAGACGATCCATTCGTTGAAATTCTTACAATGTAGAGAGCGTTACGCAATGGTGAAGAGAGACCTCTTATTCTAATGCGGCAGTGGTAGCGCATGTGTGCCGCGAAAAGAACTGCTCTTTCCAGTGAAAGTTGATGGCCACAGTTCCGTTTCGTAATTACATTAATTTATAGTGGTACAATGATTAGGAGGCTCGTATATTTTGATTATTTAGCTTAGTGTCGATGTCTCATAATTGCGTACATTTGTAACCCACTTTAAAAAAAGAGGAGGTTATGAATTCGACCGTATTCTCTCTTTTTTGTGTGTTTGTTACATTGAAACTCATGTGTACCGATTTAGAAAATTATTTTTTGTTTAACAGTAAGTATGTATATAGTTCCTAGTTGGTCTCATTTTTGTCACATCTAGTTCTGATGATAGGATCTATGAGGGATTGAGGAAACAGCCATACATATAGCGAGTCTTGTATTTTTATCATTATTTGCATTCAACAAAGTGCCATTTGGTAAAGTGAAACTGCTGATGAAGACTAGAACAACATGACATGTGTCTTGCATGTAGACATTGCAGGCTCAGTCGAATATGTAGTTGAGCGTACCAGTATGTTATAATGAATTTTTAGTGGATCCATAATTTTGTGTACTATTTATACATTTAAAAAATAGTAGATAAATTAACAGTTTTATGTATTGTGGTGGTGACAGATGGGTGGGGCGGCCGATCGTCGGTGTCGCCGGGCGCCAGCAGCAGCTCGGGCTCGTCGTGGCGCTCGGGCACGCCCTCCCCGCCGCCCGCCTCCTCCTCCTTCAGCGACGAGGGCATAGCTATGGACTATGAAGATCTCCACCCCCGCAAGAAACGGGTAAGTTTACATTACGCGCCTAATGTGTGCTGACATTTCACCACCGATTCAATTCCTCAATTCCAGTTACAGTAAATCTCAAACAATTGGTCGTCCTTTAACGTCGACATTTTATGGTGTGTATTTATCGCGCGCTTGTCTTTTCAGTTATACTAGTATTGCTTTGCTTATTTTTACGAATCGATGTCTTTCATAATTATTTTTATGATATGCTAAGATTATCTTAAATCAAGTAATTATCTAAAAAAACGTTTAAAAATATTTAGTACATTTCGCACTTAATATAATTAATATCTAAAAACAACGTGTATCACTCTTATTTGCCCACCCTGTAGTTGTCACTCCCTATCCCGTTGAATGAAATTAGTAGAAATTAGTGACGTACACATTTTTTGTTTGTGTTTAACAAAATTCGGTAAAATCATATTAATGATCCATATGTTACTGACAACTGTTATACCTACGGATGGACTCCACTTGCACTCATTTGGTAAGTTAGATACTGCTGAATTTTATTTTAATTAACCTCAATAGCCATTAAAATATTGTAGGTCTTCTAGATCTATCTAGTGATTTGTAAATTGATGGTCATGTTGCTGAAAAATGTTACAAAGTGATGGTTCAACGAAGCCATATTTATAATATCGCTCAGCGAAATGTTCTTTTTAATTTTTAACCATACTCCATATTGCAAAGCGACCTGAACTCCTAACCGCTAGGCGAAAATATATTGTTTTATGTATCTACTTAAAAAACCTGTAATGAAAGAGTATTTCTTCACATGTTTGCAAATAGGACTATGGCACAAACAGTCCAAACTATGTAGTATTCAAATGTATTTAAAGGTAAGTCGAAATTGCATTTTTATTTTGTTTACAGCGTTGTAGCGCGATTTCTTAAAAGCCAATCAATATCTGTTTAATATATGAACCACTTCCAAACCACATGTAATTGCAGCAAGTATGCACTTTTTTTCGCTGGCGATGCCGCTTACAGAGCTGATTTAGCCCGGTAGCCACGGTATTGGGGGGTAGTCACGGCACGATCTCGTGTCTACAGGGCTAAATCAGCTTTGTTTGGCCTAAGTAACAATTGTGCCAGGCGGCGTCGCCTGGGACAAGTGCATACTGCTCCATACATTTTTGCACTTACAACTACTGAACAGGCAAATATTTAGTATCGAGTTTATATAAACTGTAAACTAAGTACTGTGCGTTTCGTGAAAAGCATGGTACTGGTCACTAGTATTTAATATTATGTATAAATAAAATGGTGTCGAGCTGCAAAGTATGGTTGATAAAATATAATTGGCAGTGGCACTGATTCGCTACCCAAGTTATTCGAGAGTACGGTGCATATTACTACTTTGATTATAACCCCGTTTCCGTTTATATCCATGCGCGGTGGCTACATGGAAGGCATTGCCTGTAGTCTGTGGTAACACTGGTAACTCGACATAACACAAACGCCTTGATCTCCTTACGCCGCCGTAGCTACGCTGAGTGCAGCGTCACATTATATGGCAACGTCAATTTAAACTACCTCTACACAACATAGACAAACTGAGGAGGAAGTCACGGTGGCTGATTTATGCGCGCTTCCAAGTACATTGATTATTCAGTGAATCATCTCCTGTCGTGGTGTCGCAAATCCATTTAAGGCGCTTGACGAAAGCTTCGGTTCCAAACTGTTATTTAAATACGAATATAACATGCAACGAAATCCCTCGTATATACTTGATATTTCAATTCCAAACAAAACTATAAAATGATTTTTTTGGTAAAGCAGTTTTTGAAAGAACTACGCTTTAAAGAATTAAGTATAACGTTTTAAAGAATTACATTATTATACAACGTAATAAAGACACTGTTTTGGGTTGCGCCCTCGGGTAAAAAGTGGTACACATGGGGCTGAAAATGATAAGAAAATTCATTAACATTTTCTGTACAGGGCCGGGCAGCCCTAATAAAACTTGTTCATAGCAAAGATTTCCCTGATTAGTAGTTTTCATGTTGTCTCTCGGATCGGAAGACTAGTGGTCACTTAAATGTGCCATTCAAAGGTTTGGAAACTTTCATACTGTACTGCTATTATATGATTGAGGATTACAGATAATGCGCTTTTTGCGCTCTCAAAGTAGTTATAGTCCTACAATTTAACTTTGACGGTTTGTAAGCAACATCCGTCGTAGTTGCTCGCGAACTCCCTAGTAGAAAGTAGCTTAATTTGACTCTAAGTCTTATATCTTCATAAGTATATGCTGTAAAATGCAGTGTTTAGGAGGGAATCCATGTTTACGATACACGTGCCGCCGAGTTCATAGTGCTGCATGTCTACCGCGCAATGTCAAGGCTGAAGCCGCAGCGGCATTATGCAATTGTGCTGCAAAACAATCGTTAAATTATTTTATGGTCTTCATAAATACGATAAATCGTCAGTTATACTTAATAAATATTAGACTCTTCTTTGAAAGGATTTTTTTTTTCCTTTCTGACCCTTCCCGACACCTGCTGTTAAAATTTTTAAGAACATTAATCGCTAGGTGACGTTGTCGGTTTTAGCATTTCTTTAATATGATTGATCTGCTAGCGATATTACCGTAAAACGAACCTTTGACTAACTTTCTGTATAACTCCTTTATCGATGGTCTATAATAGATTTAATTTACGAATTTGACGTCATTTCATTAGATCATTTGCGTAACAAACAAACAGTAGGTAGTTTTTTTAGATATCGGTCACAACATTTTCGTATTTTGTTTGTCGTACACATATTATTTTCTGCGTGAAACGTCAAGTGTTAATTTTAGCTTTACTGCAATTTTACGTAATAGTAAGATTACAGTACAGTCAGCAGTTATTTATATTTGTTTACCGGGCGAGTGTGCTCGAGGGCGGCCCACGCGCGCGGAGCGGGCCAAGAGCGGCGGTGGGCAGGCCGGAACGTAGGCTTCATACCGGGCATCAAATTACGCAACGAATATCGTTTATCTTTTATCGTAGCAAACTAGCAAATATCATGCCGGTTGTCGATAAACAATATTTCTGATTACATCTTTCAATCATAATCTCTATAAGTTGCTTACCTTTTTATTGAGAAAGGTACACCATTTTTTATCAAAGATCGCTTTTTACTTAAGTTATTGGTATAGGTATGTAGGGAATGATATGAATCAATAATCAGTTCTCGCGAACAATTTATTTAAATAGCATCATTACTGTATTTTTTAACCGACTTCATGATTTCAAAAGGAAGAGGTTATCAATTCGGGTGTTTTTTGTTTTAATGTTTGTTACTTCATAACTCCGTCATTTCTGGACCGATTTCGAAAATTCTTTTTTGATTGAATCTATATATATACAGATGGTCCCGTTTTTGTCAAAATTCAGTTCTGATGATGGGATCCATGAGGAATCGAGGGAACTCTTCAAATGTGAAAGGCATACATATAGTGATTTATATATTTTCATCACCAAATCAAGCATTTACATTTAAAAAGTGACATTTGGTGAAGTGGAACTGCTGATGCTGATCAGAATGGAACTCTTCAACGGCGCATAGTTCCCGCTTGGCGACTTGTCATCCTCTTTATGTTTGTTAGGCAAATTAGGTTTTCGAGACAAATTTTTGTCAAGCGCGAGATCTGATGGTAGAATCTATGAGGAATCGAGGGAACTCTTCAAATGTGAAAGGCATACATATAGTGATTTTTGTATTTTCATTAACAAATCAAACCATTCCATTTTAAAAAGTGACATTTGATGAAATGGAGCTGCTGATGCTGCTAAGAATGGAACTCTTCAACGGCGCATAGTTCCCGATTGGCGACTTGTCATCCTCTTTATGTTTGTTAGGCAAATAAGGTTTTCAAGATACATTTTTGTCAAGCTCCAGATCTGATGGTTGAATCTATGAGGAATCGAAAAAACTCCTCAAATGTTAAAGGCATACATATAGTGATTTTTGTATTTTCTTTTACAAATCAAGCATTTACATTTAAAAAAGTGACATTTGATGAAGTGGGACTGCTGATGATGATCAGAATAGAACTCTTCAACGACGCATAGTTCACGATTGGCGATTTATCCATTTCGCTGTGTTTGTTAAGTAAATTAGATTTTCAAGACATTTTTTAATATAATATAATAATCTTTCTTTCACCGGTCTCCCTCATTGAAGTAGTTTTTTTTTCTTAAAATTATATTGTACCTACCTGTTTTAATTTTCTGAACAGTGAGAAGTAGCTACTTTGCGAAAAACCAAAATTGCGACAGTAGTTATTGATCAATTAATTTATAGTTAATTAACAACAACTATTAAATTACCTATGTATTTTGAATGAACCATTACTGGGTTCCGGATTCCGTAATTGAATAAAACGGTCTTTGTCTTTGTGCTCATTGCTAATGGAATGTATCGTAAATATTGTAAAGAGTAGCGCCCACGCAGAACACCACTGGCTATTATTGGTGCAGCAGCAATAGTACAATGGTATAACCCAGACGCAGTGTCGCCGTGCCTGTGCAAAGATGTCATACTCATATCGTTGTAATAAGTTTTTCAACACACTTGCTCAAAACGACGTTTTTATTCCACCGATTTTTGACTCACAATGCTAGATATTAAACACGCGTGCTTTTTCATTTATTATCCGACTGAGTTAAGAAGGTAACTGATTGTTAATAATATGCATGGGAACGGAGCCTTCTTCGTTTGTTCGAGTAATACATTTTTTTAACCAACTATTGGGTTTGAAATGTTAGTTCAAAGAGGTTTTAATCACACCAAACTTAATTTGTAGATTAAATAATCTATTAAATTACATTAACGACTTAAACATAACATTTTATCGATTTGATCTCCATCCGTCGAAAAGAATTACGAAAACATTAGCTTTTTGACATTTTTTTTTTTGTCTGTTTGTCGATTTCGTTCGCGCCTTGGCCATGCGCGCGCATTAGAATCGTGCGTAAAAAAAATAACGCGCCAACCATTTTCCGCATTTGTCATAAAATTTGAATAGTTTTCATGTTTTTAGTTTATTTAATGACCAAAATGTCATTTTCAAGCATTGAAAATAACGAACACATAAAATGGACGCTGCCAGCAATACTAATAGAGGCAAGAGCCGAGAACGATAGCCTTTTACCATCAAAATGGATTTTCAAGAGTGAAAAATAATTGGCGGCATATGAAACTTTTGTTCAATGGAAAATCAGCAAAAACGTCCAGGCTTTCTTGAAAAACGTGTTGGTAGCTTACTTCAATGAACTGGCGAATAAATGCATACAAGCCCAGCACGCTTTGGTGCAATTATTCGATGTTAAAACTGTAAGACACCATTTTGAAAATGGTACTATTACTGTTTTGACAAAAAAAAATCTAATTTATAAGTTTTATTTTTTCCTCGCAAGTGTGTTGAAAAACGTCGTATGAAACGCGTATGCATTGGTCTTTACACACATCGGCTTTCTTATTGCGCGCTCGCTTGCAGCTCGCGCGCACAATATCGCCTCGTGTGTAATGACCAACTTAGCACACTTGTATCATAATGTACATGCTCGATGATAATTTATATAATCTTACACTACCAAGCATTAAAATAAACTTAACTCATAATGGTAAGAGACGACTAGAGATGGGTAACTAACCGGGTAAATACCCGGGAGCGGGTATTTACCCAGTAAATACCAGATATATTTTAGTTTTTTTTCTATATGAGATGTGTTAACTGGTGTGATAGTTTAAATGAGATTAATTTAAGTTAATTTTGTAATGCTACATGTAATGTATATTCAAATTAATAACGAAAAGTTTGCTGTGAGGTGAAGTTCGATTTTAACGTGTCAGTCCAATTATGAAAATCGTGTAAAATTATTCTCTAACCTACGGAGATATTTTAATACGCTTTGATGAAAACCATGACTGCCAGTTAATAAAAAAAATGTGTAGTATCTCAACTTGGGAAGCTCATAAATCAAATATAGTTAGTTGTATAACAAAAACGTATATAACCTTTTTGTATGAAATTTTATCTTCTGTACATACAATACTTTTCGATATTACTGACAGATTCCTAGAAATATGAAAAAGTTGCCTTTTAACCCCGTCCCCCAACCATACCCCCAACCGACTGAAATCGGAATGTTTATTATCAACTTATAAGTACGATTCAGCGAGGCAAGGCCGCCAGTATTTTTGGAACTTTTGATCCGGGTGAAAATCTGAGTGGGGGGTACGTTTCTCTTTGTTTATTGTTTTTTCTTATATAGATACTAGGCAGGCCGTTGACGAAACGTGTTGTGGATATATATTTTGTAGGATAGGTGTACATTACGATGACGAAGCGTGTTGTGGATGTCTTTTTTGCTTGTTTACGTATACATTGACGAAGCCTGCGTCGTGGATCTGACATCTGTCTTGATATAATTATGTATTTAATAAATATTTTAATAAGTTTGAGAGTAAGATAATTTACTCAAATTAAAAAGCAAACTCTTCTAACGGCATTTTTTAATGATTTATGAAAATTATACGAAAAAAAACCTTTAATTACAATTGCAGATTTCATTAAACTGTTTCATTCTTAATGACACACAATAATTGCTACAAATAATTCAGTATATAGGTATATATGTCCACAAATCGACTTGTGCAATAAGAAATTAATCTACTCGTCCATTTGGGTAGATAAGATTAAATACCGGGTACATATATGGGTATTTACCGGTTATTTACCTAGGTGGGTAAATTGTAGTCCTGACACCTCTAAATAATATTAGCTTATATCTGTATATATTTTTTTTAAATAATATTATTATAGTATTTGTTTGTTATTCTACATCTCTCAGACTTTATACATCTCTAAGTAATAATAATACTTTAGTTTAAATTGATATTTTCAATTAGGTGTATTTAAAATCGGTGATGTGTTTTTTGCTTGTATGTAAATTCTATGGTGACGTGTTGCTGAATGAATGTTGAAATTTTTGACCAAATGACGTACCCGCATTCTCAGAGTTAGTACCAATAGTACCTATTTATTTCTGGAGACGGTGGGCTTAATTTTCCTTCGTTTGTTGATACCCGTATCTTCAAAATATTTTTAACCAGTTTTACTGCCTACATTTGAATGTTCTCGTGACCTCTCTGTAAGATTTTGTGACTCAGCGAGCCTTCATTTTCTTTAATCGATCTCTCCCAGAAAACTAGTTAATGCTGGAATGTTTCCCTGAACCAGACTTTCTACTGGTAGTTTTTTGTAAAAAAAAAGGACGTAGAAATATCATAAACAGATCTTCAGCCCGTTTCCACAAAAAAATTCGCGACGGTATTCTTCTAGATCTATATATATAAATGCACGTGTCCTGACTCATCAATGCAGAGCCGAAACTACAAATGCTAGAAAGTTGAAATTTAATTTATCGATAAAATTTAAAGAGCTAAAAACCGATTTTGAGAAATTAAATCCCTAAGGGTAACCCCCTTAGGGGTTGAAAAGGGGAGGAAAATGTGTATGGGGCTCAAGTTTTATTTTTTAGCTAGGAATTCGAAACTTCGTAAAAGGATATTCCTTGAAACTACTTATAAAGGCATAATATAAGATAACAAAATAACATTAACTCAAAAATATAAATATAACCCCTTAGGGGGTTAAAAGGGGATGAAAGTTTGTCTTGGGGTTCAAATTTTATAGCGAGTTAGGAACTTGAAACTTCGTACAGAAGGTATTATAATAAAAGGGAAAAGAACTTATTTCAGCTTTTTTGTTTTTAAATTCATCCCCTAAAAGGGTTAAAATGAGGGTTGAAAGTTTGTATTAGATTCAAATTTTATTTTGAGCGAGGACCTTGAATCTTCGTAAAAATTTATTTTATTAAAAGAGAAAAAACTAATATCAGTGTTTTTGAAAATTCATCTCTCGAGGTGGTGAAAAAGGGGTTAAAAGTTTGTATCGAGATAAATGTTTTTCGAGTACGGAACTTGAAACTGTATATTTGCATATTGTTAAAATAAAATAAAAAAACTGATTTCAGCGTTTTAATAATTCATCCCCTAAGGTGGGGAAAAGGGGGTTGAAAGTTTGTATGGAGATCAAATTGTTTTTCGAGTGCGGAACTTGAAAGTTTGTTTATTTGCATATTGTTAGAATACAAGAAAAGTATCCCTTAACTGAAAGTTTGAATCCATTACAAATGCTTTGAAAGTTCTAAGATAGTCATAATATCGGATTACAAAACAAATATTTCATCATTTTTGGAAATTCAACCCCTATTGGGGTAAAAAGGCGATGAAAGCTTGAATGGGGTTCATGTTTTAATTTAAGCTAGGGATTTAAAACTTCGTGTAAAAGATATATTATCATGCAATTTTGACCCCTAAAAATAACTCAGCTGGAGAAATAAACAAAATCCTAATTACATCATTTGAAGCTGCAGAAATGCAGTATAAATCCGTGGACACCGTTATCGAAGTGGAAGAGGCTGTGCATTATCCGGTGGAATTTTTATATTCTTTGAATCCTTCCGGTCTTCCCGAACATGTCCTTCATCTCAAAGTAGGAGCACCCGTGATGTTGCTAAGAAATCTAAACCCACCTAAGCTGTGTAATGGCACAAGGTTACGAATTATTAGCCTGCACAGAAATGTTATAGTGGCCACTGTGCTGACAGGATCAGCTAAAGGGGAGTCGGAATTCATTCCACGCATACCACTAATACCATCCGACTATCCTTTTCAGTTTAAAATAATACAGTTTCCCCTAAAGCTTTGTTTTGTAATGACAATAAATAAATCTCAAGGCCAAACATTAACGTTGTTGTATGTGTCCTGTTCCAGGGTTAGTTCTGCTAAAAACTTGGTTATTTTAGCACCTCAGGGTGAAACTGCAAACGTTGTATATACCGAAGATCTACGGTGATTATAATAATAAAAATACTGATATTTCGGGAGCTTAAATCCAACCTCCACTCTTAATTTTCTGTCTTCCGTATGCTCTTAACCTCGTAAGGCCCAAGGTCCTACCTATAGGACTTATTCAGTTCGATGAAATTTAAATCATATTAAATTAGGACAGAGTTGCATTTGTTTTGTTTCGTGCAATTTTCAAACAAAATAAAATCTACTGTATTCCGTGCACTATAGGTTCAAATTCCAGTGGCAAATAATGGATTTTTCATTTCTATGGCTGGGCCTTAAGAGGTTAAGTTTTACGTGAAATATAACCTACTTACTTCTATAAAAAATATGTTTCGTCTCTTTGACCTTATTTCCGTTAAACTTTATCAAAGCGTCGCCCAAACAATGAATTATCAGACCTCTAACTACTGCAGCTATGTAATACCTAATTATTGATTATGTATCTGCTGATCTGTGTGATTTGTATCTCTGCCACAGATTGACAATTGTCTGTCTAATTTCCTTAACACAGTCTTTGTTCATCTAATTCTAAATCAACTGCTATTATTTGCTGCATTCATTGAAATATGCTCATGTTGAATTACAGCAACCAACATCAAAATCCACTTGACTTAAAAATTCATACAATTTGCAAAAAAGAAAAGTAATTTCAACATTGCTTGGATATGAATATTATAGGTACTTACTAAAGATGTAAAATGTTCTAGATAAGATTCCACGCGAACGAAGTAGCGGGCAACAGCTAGTTAACCATATTTTCAAAAGGATGAATCCAATGCTCATGAAACCTACCGGATTAATTGACAGATATTGGGACCGTGCGAAGTGCATAGTGGGGGTATATAAAGCGATCCCAGCGCATGAGGTGATAAAAATTAGAACTGGTTACAAGTTATATGGCTTGAATTAAAACTTGGATTTACGATTACTTCTGAAGTATTCATTTAAATTGTATGGTGTAAGAGACCATTGTCATATGTATGAAATGCTTAATATAACTAACGTATTTAATTTGATAATTATTAACACGGATACAAGTGTAAATAGCTTTGCAAAGGCCACATATTATGTGATCTTTTTCTTGAAGTTAAGAATGGGTATAGTAAGTTATCCTTAAAAGATGGACATTCAACATAGTGGACTTTTTTGTAGACCCATGAAAGAGAGACAACCCCACCATACATTGTGTTATTATAGCTCAAACGGATTAGGCAGCGTTTTCGATTAAAGCTCCTAGACAGTGTGATTTTTTCCGACAACATCGTTATATTTCAACCAATTTACACAAAACCTTAACAAGTTTTATACCTCAACCTTCCTCAAGAATCACTATACTGATAGATGAAAGTCGTATGAAAATCCGTTCAGTAGTTTTTAGTTTTGGAGTAGTTTTATGAGATGTAGTGAATTGACGTTTTCCCCTAGACTTGCGGACACCAGGTTGCGTGACAGTCGTGCACATAGCGAATACAGATTTTAAATTGGCAGTTAGATATAATTTCAATTTCTTTATTTGTTTTTAATTTTTACATAACTTGGTCCTGATTTCACTCCGCATACGTTAGCTGGCTACAGGGTAAGCCCAAATCGGGATTTTAAAAAAAAAGGACTAAGAACGTGGGAACGTTTTATTTGAACCAATCTGGTCAGCAAAACCGGCCAACGACACTGGCCGTCCCGGATCACCGTGGGCGAGGTCGCCGACCCGCCACATGTGATCCGCGCGGAACCTGTTCCAGCACCACTTGCGTGCCACCGTACACCGGTGCCCTCGCTTCTAGCCTAGCCATGCCCGGTGCTCGATGCTCGGTGTCCGCTCATCTGCCAGCCTCACAGCACCTAACGACCAACACTATCCTACTACTTCACGTAATACAGATTCATATAATGTACTTATAATTGCATAAGTCACGTATCTCACTGTAGCAATATCTCACTTAGTCACGTCGTGAACGCAGACTTGCTTAGTTAGACATCCTGAGATAGAATATGAAGTTACCAACCTTTTTCTTTTATATTTTATTTGATTATGAATGCAATGTTAACTACCAGTTACACAAGTTGATAAATGGGTGGTCAAATTGCGATTACTGGTTTATAAATTCATCAGCTTGATGTAAAACTAATGGCATATTAATAATTCTCTGAGACCCTTTGTTCGACGCTAAAGTGCACAGTAAGGTCGCGCAGTTACTCCAGTGGCGTCGAACGGCGGAGGGCGCACACCGAGTAACGAGCGTGCGAGCGGCGCGCCGCCCCGCAGCTCTGTCATTACGTTGCTGTTCCTTTCCTAGAACCGAGAACTAAAACCACTCATTGTATCTACCACTACTATTTACTTCTACAACGATTATTCAAAACTAAGCCGATAACTTCTTTTTTAATACAGTTGCTCAAAAAGTGCTACTCTACGTAGCTGTTTAGCGTGCGGAAAGTTGAATTTCGCGAACTAGTGCTTTTTACTTTTCCACTTGTTCCAATTCATGACTACTTATTGATGAGTGTTCATGTTAGTTTCCTTTAAAAATCGTAATCAACATAAAAAATCTACTGTTAATGTAAAAATAATAAATATAAGCATATTTCATATTATTTACAATTGTTTCTGTCTTATAGAACATGCATAAAAAAGTACTTGTTGTTTTTCTTATTTTTTCGCAACTGTATTAAAAAACGTCGTTCGATACACGTGCCGAAATGTCATTCTTGTTAGTAATGACATACTTTCCGCACTAGCATCGAAATGTACTATTAATTATAAACTACGACTATGTTCCGCTTTATGTACTTTTAAACAGCACCATACTAATAAGATAAAATTCATACAAATTGATAGTAGTTATCGATATTCGTCATGTTGTGTTACGCACGGATTATTGCATTTATCAGAGCAGAGAAGCTGGGCCGCCGCGGCCGCAGCCGGCGCCGCCTACCGGTGCTGACGTCGACGGTTCTATCGTAACGATGTAGGGCATTACATCACGCGCACTTGCCTCGCCAACTCACCCGCGCCCGCGCCCGCGCCGTCCCTTGCGTAAGTGCTTCAACTGATCTAGCATCCAGCTAACGTCCATCGCGACTCGTCTATAAAGGGCGTTACAACTACAACCGGTGAAGATACTATAATATTTTACGTAACGAACAAACATTTGTTTACAAACTTTCAAGATAATTCTTTAGTTTTGTTACACAGTCATTTAATTATCAAGACGATTCTAATTAGTTAAATATAATGAGGTTGTGATATTATACTATTACAGAGCTCCTACTGCAACCTCGTTCTCCAGTGTCCAACCATCTTAATGGTGCCATAACATTCCACAATCAACGAAATGAAGTGAGCAAGCTATTAGATTACTTAGATATAGCTCTACCAAACATGGCAAACTTTCAAGAATGCTTTCAAAAATTGACTTAAACAAACATACCTACGTCGTAAGATTCGTAAGTAACGAAATAAAGTTTGTAAATAAGGTAATGATATGCCTTGATATATCATTTACTTACTACGTTTCTACAACATCACGTCAACAACAATTCTAAACTTTTATAAATAATTATTCTTATCGAATTAAAAAAAAAATGGATAGGTATGTAGTTAGTTGCACGAGTTGCATTATGCGCGACTGCACGTGTAACCTCGGTAATGTAATAAATCGCCATAGTAATAAAGTAAATGCGCTCGCTCGCTACAGCTGCGGGCGTGAAACCCGTGCACATGCACAATGGCACATAGTGCATCGCACTTGTCCTTTGACAGCCTTCGATAAACAATTAAATGATTATTGGTTTATTTTATAAATAAAAGAAGAATATCGTGTGCCTACTTCTTTTTTCGTTAAATTCAGGTTCCACAACTAAATATCTACCTTGGTCCCATTAAATAATAAGTTTATATCTACTCTTAATAAAAAAGATCCGTAAATCGCATGATGGCATCACACAGACATAATATCATGTTATGTAATCTTAACTTCTAGCCTAGTTTGCTTAACACTAGGTACTCGTACTTCTGTCAACCGACTTAATAGGTCATTGTTTTCTCATGTTAACAATACCATTGTGCTAAATACTTGTACATATAAACATATAACTGTTTCAACGTAGGTATGCCAAACACTTACATTTTATCGCATACGGACTGATCACAGATCAATATATTTACCTACACCCTAAATACTCTGTAGATACATGCAATACTCGTAGTTTGCTGACTTTGCAGGTTACGTAACGCCTCCCGATAGTCCCGACTGCATTTCAAAATCAGTGGATAACGCATGTAGTTGTGACTGCTTACATGCGCTGCTGAAATCTGCCTTGGACCAGGCAAGCGCGATATTAAAATGAAATACTTTACTAAAAATTCTGATAGGTACGATACGAAATTAATTTAAGGTAGATAACGCACGCTCATATTTTGAAATAGTCACGTTTGTAATATACCTACCGATATCTATGTAGCAATAAAAGTATACCATGACGTCTTAGCGTTTTATCAGCGAGCAAGGTCCTATGTTGAAAATGTTGGAATAACACAACGCGTCACAGCACGAGCTCGGTGGCAGCAGCTCACTGCGTGCTGTTTTGTTCAATTGAAGGCCACTCTTACGTTATCTCGTATCGCTGATAAAATACGCCAATTGTTATTTACCGAAGCGTCGAGGTGCTTCCGCGTTCGCGTCCTAAACCTTGTGGCCTTCGTCACTAATTGTCGGCTTAATCAGACCTGTTGTTTAAGGCCGAAAACGCTTATTTTGACTGTTTTGTTTTGCTGATTTCCTGCTGAACTGTACTTTGTCCCGTTTTTTGTCACCCGAAAACGGAGATGTTATAAAATGTAACTACCCCTTCACAGCGGCAGGTACCTACTCAAATGTGTGGATTATTCTAAATTCGATTCGACTACAGTCATACACAATCGACTCGATGACGGTTCTGGGCTAGGCCACTGCGTTCATGATATACTATACCTGCGAACATTTTACAATAGCGTGTTGTTCCATAGGTAGGACAAATGTTAAACAAGTAATTGCTACACGTACACCCGGTACTTAATATTTTTTTGTTTCAATCAATATTGATCTAATTTCGTTTTATTTCATTTAATGCATATCAACTATATCAAGTAGGTATTTTTATTTAAACGCGCAATTTTGAATGAGTGTAATGTTTAGCCTTTGCTAAATAATCAATCTTGTAATATATAATTATGTTATGGCGACAAAGGCATAAGAATTTTAAAAACTAGAAGTTACGGCAATAAATGTATTGCTTATCAGTTACATAATTTAGATAGACTTAAGAAATTATGTTAATTTAATTGTTGCTGCTCTTCTATTCAACGTGTCTGCTTGTTCTTTTTCTTTTATCGTCTTTGTATTCTTGTATGTTTGTGACAATAAATAATATTCTTATTCTTAAATAGGTATAGAAGCTTGGCCAGTATTGAATGCGAAAAGCACATTTAAAAAATATTTCCGTTGACAAGTTTGTCAAGTGCGTTCAGCTGTTTGATGGTCGTTAGAACCGCGCACAAATAATAGCACGGCCTTCGCATCGCGTTCTAAATTAAAACGCGGAAGACATTGCGGTATAGTAGAGGCGCGCTGATCGCTCCCCGCTCGGTAAACAGTTAGGAGTGTAAATGGCACCCGCAGAACAAGTCGCGCGCGTCACGCTTGCCTCGCATGAATATTTGCGTCTAGCGGCGCATGCACACTTTACAATCCGTAATCCAGTGTGTGCCCATAACTTTTAGATATGACGCGTAAAGAAACGTGCATTTGTGAATTATATCACAATTAATCTGTAATTAAATTTCTAACAAAAGATTATATTATACCTACAGTAAAATGTTGCGATTTAAATCACGATGATATTCATAAGAAATACCTACCAGTAGAAACGCCCACGATGCAACGAAGCTCCTACAAGTGTTACCAATAAGGAAAAAGAAACTACAAAAGCTACTATTATATAGCAAAACTGACTATTCCCGCTTTATGAAATATTTAGGTATTACTTTATTCTAATTAATTGAAAGCGAATAAAAAAAATGTATTGTAATATCGTAGTTTCAAAGAAAGCAATCGCATTTATTACAAATTAAATCCTTCAAATAAATTTCTTGACAAGGCCAAGTATGAATATTAAATATAAACTCCTAAAACCCAAGCTCCTATCTATAGGACTTATTCAGTTCGATGAAATTTAAATCATGTTTCTATTTTCAAACAAAGCGAAATCAACTCTATTTCCTATAGTATAGGTTCAAATTCCGGTAACAAATGTTGGATTTTTCATTTGTATGGCTGGGCCTCAGGAGGGTACTAAAACATTCTCGTTTGGGTTGTTCATGCATTTTGTTGACGAATGTATCGCTAGCTAGACTGTACTTAGACGTTCTTTTTGTCATTGCATTTATTTTTCGAAACAATTATTGGCAAAAAGAAAGGCCTAACCTAGCGAACATAATGGTATGTGGTTACGTATCGTACCAACAAGCAGTACCTTGTACTGCCGATTTATATACATTTTCCAATAATTAAAATTTCTAAGCGTTGACCTGTGTTGAACTAGCATGGCTGCTAATTTATGGGGTACGAAGTGTGTTTCCGGTGTGCGTGGTGGGTAACCCGCGCGGGTGCCGGGCGCACTCGTGCGCTGCACGGTCGTTAGATGCGCCCGCGACTGCGCACAGAGCCCGACACACTCTTTTGTCAAACAATTACCCGTCAATTTAAAACGCTTCACATTATCATGCTGTGATAATAGATAGATATAGCACTAACTAGTACAACATGCCGCATTTACTCTTGTTATTTAACGAACTACGTTTATAATAAACAGTGTAGGTATTATAAACTCTTAGAAGTAGGGCAATACCAGATTAGGTACATATGTTGCGGATGCAGATTTTTTGACATCCGCGGATGCTGATAGTTAAAAGCTCACATCCTCGGATGCGGATGTCAAGATTAGGTACAAAAAGTCAAATATTATATTACAGTAATTAATATTTAAAAATATAGGTGCGTTATTATATGTATATAATAAACAGTAACTTGCCCGACTTATGGATCTAGACGATAAAATTATTATATACTGAACTTAGTTGTACCACTATTAATTTAATAACATAAAAATAAATATCTAATACCTAAAATGCCTTTTTCGGGTTCCGTATCAAAAAGGTACAAAAGGAACCCTTATGGTGCGGCTCTATCCGTCCGTCCGTCTGTCTGTCAAATCGCTAAATATCTCGAGAACCGCTTAAGCTATCGATTTGAAGTTATCTCCGAAGTCCGAAGTTTACCGACGAACAATTATGTTTTTTCCATAATATTAAGATTACCATATAAATTTCCTCGAAAAACCAACATACGTGCATTACATCGCGCAAATTAGTTCGACAAATTGCCGATAGATGGCGCTGTACACAAATATACTTAGTATAGGTACTTCTGTTCAAAAGTCTTTCGCCTTTATAGTTACACGAGATAATTTAAAGTTTGTACGGAACCGTCGGTGTGCGAGTAAAACGAACTCGCACTTGACCGGTTTTTTTTCTTGCACCGCCACTTCACTGCTGAACAAGATGAACTGATCCGGGTGCATAGATTAATGGTTTTATTATAAAGTAGTTGTAAGTTCCTTCCGGTAATATAATTCATAATACATTGAGCTTTTTCTCGACCATGTTCGTCTTGTTTAAAATAACTTCAAATTGCACTTTGCGCCGGCGCGGCCATTGGTTTTATTGACTCTATATGAATTCAACAACACTACTATAAAACCCTTAGCCCTACAATCACATTACAATACTAAAGTCAAAATAATATAAATTCGTAATTTCTTGTTGCTGTCTGTCATAAGCTATGTGCTCGATCGACGAATCACAAAAACCTAACGAGATTCTTATTGGCTAATGACGAAATTACGCTTACGCCGGCCCTAAGACGTCCATGTACCGACTTGTTCTATATCCGCATCCGTAAGAAGCACCGCATAGAATTTATGAGGATGCGGTTTTTGAAAATAATGCAGAATATCCGCGGATGCGAATATTGGCAACATCCCTGTATCAGACGTAAACTCGTAGTATTTTTAAAACAAGATGCGACATGCAGGTTCTGCTAGGAGTCAGGGGAGACTGCAATGCACATTCTCTGTTCCTGTGGACCACTAATGTCAAAAAGAAGTAGGCCTACCCACTTAGGGCGGCATGTATTCTCACCGATACGTCTATTTAAATTGTTAACTTATTAGATAACTTCATCATTCAAGTATTATATTATATTATATACTAACGGTTCTGTGAGCTGTAAACCTCACGAAGCCCCATGGCTTATTTTGGAAAATTTCCGAAAACTAAATCGACATTAAATATCTAAATAATTGTCGAACCAGCTCACCAAAATTACCGACATACATACTAAAGTAACTTTGCCAAAGTGCCAGGACCTAATTTCAAAATCGTCTTTAGTATGGATGGCATTGAGTAAGCATTGTAAGCAATTCCACCGACAACCCAGATGCAATGATTCCATTTCAATACACTCATTCGCAGGAGCGTGTTAAGACCTAATTTCGTATCAATTTTAGCACTTGAAATAGATATATTTTAAAACTTCCGTAATTTACCGGTCGAATCCATCTATATTAATATTTTGTTCTTCATGCCACATTTAGTCGAAATATTTAGTACTTGCATATTTAATGTTATAGTTACATATCATCTCAATTGTAACTACCTATACCGTTGTAAGAAATGTTTACTTGTACGTTCGGAACAAGTTTTAAAAATATTTGTGTCTATCAACGATTGAACTTAGTAATTGTTAGGGTTCCGTAGCCAAATGGCAAAAAACGGAACCCTCATAGATTCGTCATGTCCGTCTGTCTGTCCGATTATGTCACAACCACTTTTTTTTATGTACACGCTACACGCATTCATGAGAGACATAATTAAGTAAGTTCTAACTAAATGTAAGTTCCGAACAAAGGGTTCCAGCGTAAGCGAACAGCGTCATAATATCACGTAGGACTATAAAGACCTTAAGCGTCAGGCCCTCGTCGGGGCTTGTAGGAAGAGGAACCCCGCGTGGCGCCGCAGGTCCGTGGCGACGCTAGAGCCCCGGACTCCCCTCCGGGGTACGCTCTAACTTCATTTTTGTTGTCGCTCTGTCTCACTCTACAGGTCAACGCCCCAATGACGGTGCTCCCTCTATCTTAACCCTAATGCTACTGACAACAAACATTATCCAAGCATTTATTTCTGTTGCACAATTATAAGTATTAATGAATGAATGTAACGTTTTTCTTTATTATATAGAGCACAAAGTTAATTGTTACTAGGTATTTCGCATGCGGTTGCCGCGAAGTTCACGTACCCTATCCTGACGGCCTTGACGCGGTCAAAGCACTACCCAAGAAGACATTGACCAGCTTCGAATAGCTGATTGCGAACAGATTATTACATTATGGTCAAAATAATGCGACCTCAGTGTAGAAAAAACACTTATAAATTACCTATTTATTATTATTAGTATCATCTTAATTTCCACGGACTAATTATCTTAATTAAAACAAAACATTGATGAAGGTTTAGTAAGCATAAACCATATATAACATAAGTGAAAGTCATGATTTTTCAAATTTCCTTGTGCTAGGAGACTTGGTCTGCGTTTCTTTATGTAGTGGGAGCGGCACGAAGCGCTGGGTTGCGTATAAAAGGCAACGCTTTTTTTTAAACAGCATCGACAGGGCAATGACACCGCGTCCCGGGCACTGCCCGTTCTTGACAGTTCAAATGTTTACTCTCTTCTCTACACCTCCAAGGATCACAGATTGCCTGTTTCTGCTTAGTCTTTTCGTAATAAAACATTTTAGAGCACAGCGGTATTACTATAATATTAGTAATCTGTGTCTGTTGTGTAGTCTTATTAAATATATAAGCGGTCATTTTAATAATTTTGATTTACTAATGCGTTCGTTTTTATGTGCGACGCAAAATTGCATCGTGTTCCAATAAAATCTAAGCCATAAAACGTTTATGCTGTGGTCCTATTTCAAACTGTGCGAATAGTTAAAAACAAGTATTATGTTTAATTTTATAACGATTAAAGGTACGTAGAAGTGACCGCTAGTGACAAATATGCGGCGGCGATCCCCGTCGCCGCGGCAGCGGCGCGGCACAGAGCGGCGCGGGCGCGGCGGCCTCATCACGCGATATCTAATGACTAGTCCCGTGGTTCAACAAACTCCCCTACCCAATACTTAACCTAAGGTAAATTTGCAAAACCAACAACATCTCTATCATTATTCAAGGCATAACTGTACTTAGCTTGTAATTTCCGCTTAGCTAATATAAATATAAATCTCATTTAATTATAGATCCACTAAACAGGGAGAGGTTATTGGTAAAGTCCACGCTGGCTCGTCAAGTCCGGCAACTGGGCAGGTGTACTGTGCTAGCTTACTGACCTAGGAATGTAGAGACACACGGACTGTAGATAATCTGACTAGTTTTGTGTCGTTGTTGAGAACGTTCTCTATTTAGTATGGGATACCTGCGTTCTCGCACGAGAGTATTTGCTGTATATATAGAGTCAAAGCAAGACAAGTTGGCAGCGATTTTGACAGCCCAGACAGTGCAAGTGTTATTTTAAGCGTCAAACTTCTACGAAATTATGACGTTTACTTTACACTTGCACAGGCTGGGCTATCAAAATCATTGCCAACTTAGCTTGGTCTGACACTAAAGCCGAAAACATTCACGAAAACGGCGCATCACTAATTCCTACACACTTTATCAGCAATTAAGTGTCTGTATGCACTTACTAATAAATAAATAAACAATTAATTGTAGTGGAAGCTCACCAAAGATTTTTATTATATTGCTACGAGTGTAGAGTAATTGTATCCTAAGTACTTATACTTGATTAACATCCAGTTATAGTGTACATACTCGTACATAGGTATGTACATAAATAAATAAGTGTTAGACAACTCAATAAAGCACTAAATTTGCTTTTACATGTGACATTAGGGGCTGTCGCATTAGGCTACTACGACATTGGATTTTCAATGGATAGTATAATTATATTATTAATATTTCTATTTAATCACCATTGTGGTTCTAAGAAATTAACGCTACGATTTAAAAATAAAAACCAAACGAATGTGAGATGCAAGATTCTTTGCAGCTCCTCAACTCTATGAGATAAAAAAGTAAAATTCACATGAAATTGTAGCAAGTCAGAACCTGTTGAGGTCAGCGACCAAAGCCAGAAACGGCTGGCGGTGAGCATCCAATCCAGAGCGGCGCCCGCGCCGGCCGTCGGACCGAGTCTCGCCACCGCTGAATCACCAACTCATTTCATAACTACGTACCTATCTGCAAATCACCCGTTTATTTTACTTAACAGACAAAAACAAACGGGATTTCTAATAGTTATAATCTCAAGCCTAATTAGACGTTTAACTATGTCTGGAACAAGCTTTGCATCCCACGTGACCATATACTATATGTTCTTCTGGTCCAAATTATTATTAATTTTATTACAATATATCTCTTTAAAAAATCGGCGTTTGATTCAAAAAGTCTCACTTTGAGACTAAATATGTATTAGGATCGTAGTGGGATAAGAAGTATACCCGAGGGTGGGCATGCAGTGCGGGTAGCGAGGAACGGCGGAGGGGTCGCGAATGGGGAGGGAATGTTTTGATTAGGGTTCAACGCATTGGAGAAAATTCGACACCTGGGCTGAGAGATACATGATATTATATTTTATTATTAGTTATCTTTATCGAAGCTTCTTTTAACTTCAGAATTTCGGTTTACTATACTCGTAAATGAAAAGCAAACATGTTTTACGAACCGCTAAATCCTAATCATTTATGTATTAATAGTAAATATCAAATATTAGTAGTTATAAATTAGACGGGGTGTAAAATGATATATATTTAGGTCAAAACTAATGTGACGATTACACCATTGAGAAATAAATGATTAATCGGGGTGGATGGTAGGAGTTCGCTGACCTGCATGCACCGCCCTGCGGCAGGGGTGCAGGCGCGTGTTGGCGTCTCACTTCGCGCGGAGGCGCGCGGCGAAACGGATGCAGACACTAAACAAATCCTTTGTGTTCCATCGCAAGCCAATCGCTATGCCATTGTCACCCAATATCTTCGACTAGCCACAGTAGGTATCTAAATAATAAAGTTGGTGACATTATTCCTTCTGAGTGCCAACCGGAAATATAACGGAGATTTCTTGACTTCGTCCGGCGTCGAATGAGTCTGTTTGTAAACATGGGCGGCAAGAAAAGCTTGTTATGAAAAGCGAACCGGTGACCCGCCACGTGAGCCCGCGCCTCCCGCTTCCGCGCTCCTCTCGCCGCCAACAACCCAACTTGCTTTATACTCTGGTCAATACTTACTTACCAAGTTAACACACGGAGACTTTTCCATTCGACATTTCAATTATGTGTAAAAATATTATATCATGAAAACAATGATTAACATTTTCTCTACTGCGCAGTTAGCATACTTATTATGATGATGTCAGTTACCCGCCTTGTACTTCGCACTAATTATGAAAAATATGTGCCAAAGATCAGTTTTTAATTCCCAGGCACTAAAATGGCGATCCGATTTAACAATTTTAGTATCTGGGCTAATTAAACAATGTCAGAGAATTATGTCAGGCAGATAGGCACATGTAGGTACACGTTAGTGGAAGGCGTATCGAGGTGATATTTAAGTATATTTCAAGCAAATGGGCAAGTTTTAGGCGAATACGAAAGTTTCCTAGGCCCTAGAACTCCTAGGACATATGCCTTTGTTATACATTATCAGACGACTAGTCTGAATAGTGAATTTGTGTAAGACCGTCCAATATTTATTTATTTTCGGATAAAAACTTCAAGACACTGTAGAAAATGTATCTATTTGTACGTGTACATTTTTGACGGTTTATTCGTAAAGTTTTCGAATGTGTGTTAAAAGGAGGAGAGTTCGCTAGAGTGAAATAATCGTAGCAACGGGTCTGACGCACACACGCGTACCGGGCGCGTTGGCCGACTCTACGTACTTTTAACGCACAAACAACTCGCTCCGTAGTTCTAGAACGAGATGACACGTAAACAACGTACGTGAACAAAATAACTAGAAGGTCACACTGGTGAAACCAGCTTATGCGAGTCTGTAGGCAAAAGAGAGACGCAATGAAAACAAATCAATAATTATCATCTTCGTGTTCGTGGCAGAGCGAGAGAGACGGCGAAACAACAAACCGGCATTTTATACCGGCACATTTACGTAGGTTTCACGGCGTAGACAATATTGAACTTTATGTAAACGGTACTGAGATATGTTTCGGGGAAACCAAGACTGTTTACAGACTTGATACGCAATATTTTCTAGTAGCTAGCAGTTTCCGTTGTGAAATATTCTGTTGGTTCATCAAATGATTGGATGACCATTTCTCATAAAACCAGAATTAAGTGACTAAAGCCGTCGGTGCAGACTACTCAAAAGCGGCAGGTTTAACATAAACGGTCGATACAATTGATTTTGAACTCATTATTTAATGCCATAAGTTGGTCTTTGTAGGCAATTTTTAAACATACGTACAACATTTTTTCTAAAGCTTACCTAATGAACTAAAATAGAACGGCACACAATTTACTTCGTTGGTTTATTGTTTGTTATATGTACATACCTTCTATAGTACTTATGTGTGGTATATTATATTATATAAATTTTGGATTATAAGCCAGTATTCTGCAACAAAATATATCGAATTACATAGGTATATTTCATAATAAATAGAATGTCCCTACCTTATAATTACTGTATTTTCAGCATACTATTACTTCTTCAGATACCTACACCTACATACTATTGTCATAGCCGTGTAAGACCTCGATATAGCTGTTAATATATCAATTTACCTAGTTACTTACTTGATATAGAGTCAAATGTATGCTTACATGGTATAGATTACCCCGAACGAATTAAATAAAGGTAAATAATATATGTGCGTTACGACGCCAATAACTTAGCACCTTCAAACATAGTGACCCTATTTTGAAAGCTTTCTATAAAGAAAGAACAAAGAGTGCAACAAAGCGGCTATTGCTATTAACATTAACCAACTGACAAAGCCCTTCCCCGCCGCCCGCCGTGTCAGGGTTTTCCCCGATGCGGCACAGCTACACGTGCATCACCCCCTCCTGCCCTCCTCCCACTCCCGGTGTATGTACACGGCTGCACTCACCCACACGAGTGCGTCGCCACTGCACACAATCACATCGGCAAACACGTGTAAGCTGTGCTGTGCACTACACTAAAGCCGTCTAATATGGAGTCCAACGCGAGTACATGTTGCGGCTACTCATCTGAGCCGCAGAAATGAGTTCACTCTATCAAACAAAGGAATCGCTCAGTTATTTTAACATCGCTTAGTAACTATTTCGAATGCTTGGCTGACTTGCAATCATACAAATTGGTTATATGATACATCACATTTGATTTTACTCGTTTTGATCTTTCCATATAATTGCGTTTGTTATAATATAAAATAAAGCTCGATTTGGTCACCCGGCTGGTCGGCTCTCCTCGGCTTGGTGGAAGTAGGTCAGTGGTGCACCTAGGGAGACTCCCTCCCAAACTGACTTCGTCCCGCGCCGTCCCCTCCTGACCCGCGTGCCCTATTTACTATAAAAGGGGAAGGTAAACTGTGCTATATTCAACCAGTGCTTCTTAACTTGATGTTTCGTGATGGTACACGACGTGTAGGTATTTAGCTTTTGTGTTTCTTTGATAAAAAAAATACCAACTAAAACACTGATGTGATACTATGAACCCCAATGTGATGCATATGAATAATAATGAATGTGTATTGTTAGAAATTTGCGGGTCTAAATAACTGACTGTAGCAAAACTTTTCTAGCTGCTCAAAAGTAGCTGTAAAAGTGAGTATCTGTAAGAATTTATGGAGCGTCACTGAAGAAATACTTTTTTTGGCTCGAGCTACCATACAATATATTGTATTTTTTTGATTCATGTTTACTAATTAAGCACCAAAATAGTCAAACTACCCATTGTGCTTTGGTAATCAATCGTGATGTTTAATAATAAATTCAAAATAAACCGTGGGGTTGCCAGAGAGCATTAGATCTTTATTCTTAATAACCACGCAACCTATCAGAGATGGGCAACATGCGAATATTTTTTTCACGTCAGTAGCTCGAACAAGGGTAATTTGCTACTTAAAAACAGTGAGGAAACTCGCATTTTGCTCACTGAATGAGACGAAATATTTCAACGTGCGGGGCCTAATACAATTTCGAAATATTTGGATTATATTGTCTTTCACCCTTTGACGTCATTAGCAAAAAGAAATAGACAAAAAAAGTGCATACGTAATTCAACGGCATATTGACGGTTTATAATAGACCCCCGTTAGAATATTTGGATTATATTGTCTTTCACCCTTTGACGTCATTAGCAAAAAGAAATAGACAAAAAAAGTGCATACGTAATTCAACGGCATATTGACGGTTTATAATAGACCCCCGTTAGTTAGACCGCATCGTTCTAAAACAGCGAGTCTTCATTCGTAATAATTATTTAATGGAAACACCATATTATACGTATTTTATTATACAATCAAACAATGAACTTAAAAAAATACGCAATTTTTACGCAAAGTAACTAATTCTCTTTTAAACGAACTCTAGTTGACAAATAGTTGCATGCGCAATTAGGAACGTATCTTACAAAGTTTTTTTTTTACAAAAAGAAGTTGTCGATTGATGCTCGTTATTTCATTATTTCCGTATTATTATTTTTTAATTTCTTTCGTTTTGTTTTATTGCGGTAATTAAACTCCATTGTTAGAATACCTTAAGAAAACATGAGTAAAATAGTGATAAAGACGGATTACATTTTTTCACTGCTGTCGTGAAAAGTTTTGTGTACTACACGAGATCAAAGTTATTTACATCTCGTGCGCTTTTGAGTCCCTTGATTCCCTCAAGATTCTAAATTAGATTCACGATTGTAGCGAATTATAGAATCTTTCGATTGTACGGGACTCAAAATAAGCACTCGAAGAAATATAAAACTTTGCTCCCTTGTTGTACAAATAACTATTGTCTCAGTCGGTGAGCAAAATGCGATTTTGCTCACTGTTTTTAAGCTGCAAATTACCCTTGTTCGAGCTGCTGACGTGAAAAATTTAATCGATGACGAAATACGTATCAGAATAACAAAACTATTCGCGAATGACGATTATAATTGACGGATTATTACTCTTATTTTAATAAATTATTCGTCGACTAAATTACCACGAATGAAATAATAGTTTAAAATTTAATAAAAACACCATATTTTACGTATTTTATTATACAATCAACACAATGAACTTATACAAATTTACGCAATTGTTACGCAGTAAATAATTCTACTTAACTACTTTTAACGATCTCTACTATAGTTGACAAATAGTAGTATCCGCAATTCGGACCGGATCTTACAAAGTTTTTTTTACAAAAAAACAGTTGTCGATTGAACTGTCAATTGATGTTCGTTAATTCATTATTTTCGTATTATTTTATTGAAATTTCTTTCGTTTTGTTTTATTGCGGTAAATAAAGTTAATTGTTAGAATACCTTCAGAAAACATGAGTGAAATAGTGATGCGTCCAAAATTAAAAAAAAAAATTCAAAATTCAAAAATTTATTCTGCAAGGAGGCCTCAAGGGCTCTTTTACAAGTCAATACAACATTTATAGTAACATCATATAGTGACATGAAAAATACATAACAACATTTATAAATACAACAGCCAATACCTGGGTAAACATTACATTATAATAATCTTAAAATAAATAATTAATACAATACAATAGAGATGTATAGTCTCTATGGTTAAAAACACATTAAATCTGGAGATGTAAAAGGTCCCCAATGTCAGAGTACTTATACTAATAAAATTTGGAGGTGTAAAGTCTCTCCAAGTGTCAAAATAAAATGTATACTAAATAAATAAACCGCGTCTGGACTGTTAAACTAGCAGTCTCATAAACTAATGCTACATTCTGTACATAACTAGTATGTACCAAGTCAAGTATATTATACAATATGACAGAGACGCATAGTCTCCACGGTTAATACATTAAGTTTGGAGATGTATAAGGTCCCCACGGTCTGAGAAAAATAATAATACACAATAATAAGATTTGGAGGTGTAAAGGTTCTCCAAATGTCAAAGAATAAAAAAATAAAAAATTGTATGAAATACATATTTCACGTCAAGATACTGTTAAGCTAACAATCTTAAAACTAGTTCTACAGAATACATAACTACTATGTATTTAATATGTATTTAATATGTCAATGTCATGTCAATGTCAATGTCATGTCCGTCTGGATTACATTTTTTCAGGTTGTATTTTTTGATGGCTGACTGACGTGAAAAATTTTGTGTACTCCACGAGATCAAAGTTATTTACATCTCGTGCGCTTTTGGGTCCCTTACTACGCTCAAGATTCTAAATTATTATTATAGAATCTTTCGCTTGCACGGGACTCAAAACAAGCACTCGAAGAAATATCAAGCTTTGCTCTCTTGTTGTACAAATAACTATTGCCCATCACTGCATATGATACCTACATATTTATGTAACAGAGTACGTTACTTTTGAACTGATTTATTGTAGAATCAATTTGAAACATTGTATACCGATTGAAACTCTATTGAAATAATAAGTATTATTATAACTGCACATACTTGAACCAGTATTGAAAACTTAAATAGGTCAAACACGTTTTCGTTGCCATCTCTATGGTAATGTATATGTATAGGTAGCGCACCTACCTATATCAAGTGCATCCAAAAGTAGGTCGGGTCAGGGGTATTGCGGCAGCGGGGCGCGGGCAGCCGGGCCGCGAACTAGATCACACCACCACGGCCAAGGGTGGTCCTCGAAGGTTGCAAAGCCTTTGTCTTTGGGAAATAGACTCAGTTCCGGCACGAACATTGTTTAAAATATTAAATTCATTGACATGGTCATCAGGTACATTAATTGTTATAACACAAGAAATGTACCCTCCTTTTTTACCCGCTTAATACATATAAAATATTTTTTTTGGTAGCATTGTCACGTACTGTACCCTTGCGTGGAACTTTATTCTAAAGTAAATAACACCCCTTACAAGCGCGATGAAATGAAGAATTTCTACAACAGCATTGAAAATTTAACGTTTTTAGATTACCGTCAGGACTACTTCAGAGTCTGATCGGTGCCAATAGGTGAATGTGATGGTAATTTCTGGGGCTTTTTAATTAGTGTTTGTCGATTTAATTTGATACGACTACCAATCGCTGCCCATTAGCGACTTACTTATGAAAAAAAAACACATTTTTCTTATTTAACTTGTAAAGGATACTATTAAAAAATGCGTTTTCTATTATTAAATCAAATGTCAGGCAGTTCTGCGTGAGAAAGCGATAGTATTGTCTCGGCCAGTCTGGGTGGCCGAAATAATGTGGCATTGAGCGGAAGGTCGTTGCAGAATCTTTGGCAAGCAGCGTTTGCTGCCCACCGATCCCTCTCCCCGCGATTTCTCGTCGCTCACTGCGTTGCGACAACGAATCCTGTAGGTGCTTTAAACATATTGCAATTGTTCATGCCCACACATCTCGCGTTTCATTTCTCTTATTTTCAAGGCATTTGTTTTGCTAGCGATATTCACATTTTTACACAGACCTATCGATTAATAGAATCAAATAATATCCCGGGTAATAGACGTTGAACGCAGATCGTCAGTAACGATCCTAAAAACGGCAGTTAACCCGGTTTAATGGGTAGTAAGCGATGGTGGCCGAGTGGATATGACGTCCGACTTTCAATCCGGAGGTCGCGGGTTCAAATCCTGGCTCGTACCAATAAGTTTTTCGGAACTTATGTACGAAATATCATTTGATATTTACCACTAGCTTTTCGGTGAAGGAAAACATCGTGAGGAAACCTGCATACATCTGCGAAGAAATTCAAAGGTGTATGTGAAGTCCCCAATCCGCATTGGGCTAGCGTGGGGACTATAGCCCGAGGCCTCTCGCACATGAGAGGAGGCCTGTGCCCAGCAGTGGGACGTATATAGGCTGAATTATTATTATTATTTAATGGGTATATGATGGCATAGCTAGCTTTTACGAGATGCGTCAGAGATCGGGGCTGGGGGCGCTCGGTGTGGCGTGGGTGGCGCGCGTGCCCGGTGCAGGAGGACGGGCGCAGCGCGCAGCGGCATGCAGCGAACAAGGCCGCGACCTAGAGCTGCTTCCGCCGTTGCCATGTCGTATATACTTACTCATCGCTTCCCCGCGCTAATCACATTCGCTCCTCTTACAAAAAACATACCTATGTGCATGACGGTATTTGCAATATACCTGTAATAAGTATAATTACATACATTGCACGAGGATTATGCAAACATTTTATATACCTATTATATTACAGTTTCAATTATTGTTTTGCCATTGTTCCAGGTTAACAGTGTAGTGTTCGAGTGCACCTGGAGAGGCTGCGGGTACATCACTAACTCCTGCTCTTCGATTGAAAGTCATATCAGACTCACGCATTTAGGGTAAGCCTAAGAAATTAATTATTATTCACTTTTGTTGAGTAAAATCTTAAAATATATGTGGTTGAAAAGGTTTATTTCATTTTTAAAGAGTCAAAGTTATGTCCCATAATTAGGCTACGCTACGTAACTATTGACTAATAAATCACAAAATCAGTTTTTTGTATAAGTATTTGATATACATTTGACTTGCTCGGAGCAAATGTTATTGTTTATTAGTAAAATGTGATAAATGGTTGATAAGGTCGGGCTGGACACGTGCACCGGCAACGCCGCACGCGCGCTGACGCACGGTGCAATAATACCTACCGCGTTGCGCAATGCCCAGCTGGCGCACACCGCACTCCGCTGCCGCTGCACAGATGTAACCATCTCATTTCCGTCGTCATGTCGCCATTACTTCTATTGCAACGCTACATATACCTAATTGAATCACCGGCATTCTCAGTTAAAGCGTGGATAAAAAACATTTACGCTTTTAGATTTGCCATTCGTTCATTGTTTTCAAATTTCAACTATTTCTCACGACCTCTACCGTAAAAAAGTTGTAAAATCATTAACAACGTATGGATAATAAATAATAGTAGTAGGTAGTACCTACCTATGACTCAAAAACTTGTGACATTAGATATTCATACGATTTTGGCACACGGACATAGAGAAAAAACACCGTTTAACAGTGGGTACGACCTTTAGTTTTATTAGTAATAAATCGAATGTAATAGAGTAGAAAATATATAGGTGTAGAAAATGAAGGGCTGGCCCTGGACTGACCCGGAAGCGACAAGGCTTCACGACAAGGTTGCCGGTGCGCGCTCCGCGCCGCCCGCGCGCAAGGTCACCCCGCCCGCGTCTTACGTAACGCGGCCCTGCTCCGCCGACGTAGCCTGTGTGTATATACATGCCATCAGCACAATGCTAATTCTCGGCAAATGTCATCATCATTTATAAACGTTTATACTATTCGCCGGGAAGTGCCGCCTCTGCCCTAGACTCGGCTACGTTCATGTGTCCGATCGTCCATCGTGCTCGTGCCGTTCAATTGCAGCCTGACAATTTAAATTTTCCAGCCCTAAGAAAGAAGGAGAAAGCGACCACGAAGAGGAGTTCTACTACACTGAGCGTGAGGTGCCGGCGCCGGCCGCGCCGCCAACGCTCTCGCACCGGGATATGTGTCGCCCGCCGCACGAGGACCCTGACTACCAGCGCCAGCTAGTCGGCTCCTACAGGTTATATCCCCAAACTTGATCTGACTCAATCGTACACAAATACTTCACGTAGCAAAGAGTAATTGAGTGTAGAAAGAAAATTGTGCCCTCTATTTTTCAGCGGAAATATGTACATAGATGACACTGAACTCTGCCATGTTTTGTGGTCACGGAAGTCAACTTTTGACAAGCAAAATTACCGTATAATGTACGGAGCCGTACAGGGCCATCTACACAAGCTGTGAGATTTATATTAGACCTTACATCTTTTATATAATACAATCCACATACAATCAAGGAGTTTTTGATAGTAATCTTAGAACAAGTCAATAATTTGTATCAACCTTTTCTGTTTTTACAGGCAAGGACTACTGTCTACACTACAGAATGGAAATGCGAGGCCTATTAGTATTCCAGTATCTCATTCCTGGTCCAATTCACACTCTCCGGTGAGTTGCTGATATGATTATTCAGACAATTGTTATTACAAATTAGCACTTGATTAGATTCTTATAAATGTTTGCAAGTCGACTAGTCAGCATAGATACGAGAGGCAAACTGAAAGATTTTAGAATAGGGAAAGTGTAGTAATTAGATCGTCACTCTTTCTGACCACGCGTACAAATTTTCCGTAGGTTAGGATCACCCTGAAACGCACACGGCTGATTCTTCCAATGCCCTTTCTATACAGCTATTTTTGGGCGTCCGAAGTTTTGTATGAAATTCATAGGTTTTTTTACGCGTAAATATTCATGAAATATTTTTTTACTGGAATCATAGGAATACTGAAGTATTTCAGAATCTACAGATATGCAACTTTTTCATCAATCTTTTTTATTAACCACACAACTGCGATGTAAACTTATGAGTCTTATGACGTCGCTGTTGAATGACATGCTTTTCTATGATCATGTGTTATAAAACTATAAAAGCGATTAAATTTGAAATTCTAAGTGTAAACAGTCGTACAAGAACTAGGCTTCAAAAATTTACTTGAATGTATAGGTTGTTATTGTTAGATAAACCCACGAAGAAAATCGTACGAAATTATGAAATGATAAATATCTCGGGTCAAAATTGGAATGACGCTTGACATACAATTTTCAAATTGCCAGCCGAATGTCATGACCTCTAACAATTTTTAAAGATTTATATTTTCACAAGATATTATATTATGTCTCTATTTGTTACGTGTTTTCTAAGTAGCCGTTTCTAAAGGTGCGTCTACGCTAGACGAACCGAGCACGAGCGAAGCACGAGCAGAGCCGTTCTCGGGTTCGTCGTTCCCGGTGTCAAGCCTGGACGTACAACGAACCTACAACGAGCACTTACCTCAATCGTAGTTTTCCACAGTGTGCTCGCGGCTTTTGGCTAACATGGACGATATCAATAATATTGCAGCAGCCGCTGCTGTTGCAGCGATTATTATAGCGGTAGTCAGTAAAAAAGGAAAAAGGCCAAGACGATGGGGATCTACAAATCTATATAAAATGAGATCCAATCAACAACACTTGCTAACTATTTTGAGAGGACAAGAAGCAACTGGCCAGTTTAAGAACTTTCTTCGAATGACATCGACGAACTTTGAGAATTTACTACGCTCAATTGGACCGCGCATTGCAAAACAAAATACCAGATTTCAATTCTTATACGAGACCATGCATCAATCTTAGATTATTTATAGTAATCCTCATGTTTTGGGTCCCATATCAATGGATTATTTTGATATAACTCAATTAATTGCAGTCCACGCGTCCATGATGCTCAGCTCGAGCGACCGACGTCTGTCACTAAACACCTCCAGGAGCGCACTGCGAGCGCGAAGCGAATCCCTTAGTGTTCGTCAAAATACCGACAACTGGCGGAACGCAGCCGAGCACGAGCGAAACGTTCGGAGCGCGCTCGTTCGAGGCTCGTAAGTCGGTCCACTCTAGACGAATTGTGTTCGGCTCGTGCTCCGCTCGTGCTCAGCTCGTGCTCGGCTCGCCTAGCGTGGACCCACCTTAATAACGTTCACTGTTACCTTATGTATGATAATAACATGCTTGTTTTTTCGGTAGAAACACATGCGGCTGTCAGCGGCGAACAGCTCGCCCAGTAGCCCGGGGCGGCGCGCGCGCTCCGACAACAAGAAATGCCGCAAGGTGTACGGCATGGACCAGCGCGAGCTGTGGTGCACGCAATGCAAGTGGAAGAAGGCTTGCACGCGCTTTGGCGACTAGCGGCGACGCCGCCACCTCGCCGATGCGCGCGCGCAGCTCTACCACAAGTAACTCGAGCCTGCTCAATACCGTTCGCCCGTAGCTGGCACGCTTTGCTTCCTGATGGGCGAGGCGAGGTGTTTGGACAATTGTGCGCGAGTCGTAATAACACTAGGTGACAAACGACAGTTTTATATAAGGTAAAGTAGGCAGACGAATAAGTATATATGCGATAGATATAAATATATTAAAATATTTATTGAGTATATAAACTTAAAGGAGACATATTTTTTTCTCTAAATTTGGGCCGTTATTTAAATACAATATGGACATTGCCCACGTATTTTTGTAAAACAGTGAACATCGCCTTAAAAGAACTCATGTTAAAAGAGCTCTTAAATGTAGCCGAACTCATGGTAGAGAAGGCAGGGCCAGCCGCGCCGTTGGTCGCCGCGACACCGCAACCGCGCGCGGCGCTCGCGCCGAAACCCAGACTGTGAATATTTCGTACTACTAAGTTCTTAATGTAAGTTTAGACTGACATATAGATCAGTGTGAAAATATTCGTTTTATTACATCACTTAAGATCACCGGATTATTTATGAGTAGGTAAGATACCATTCTCATATTTAAAACTATAGCTTTTTCAAAATGACCATTGTTCCACACCATTAAAATGATTTTTACTTTTAGGTTCATTATAAAGACAAAAATCCGTCCACATTTTCAAATGTGCTTTTAAATAGTTATATAAAAATCAATGTTTTCACACTGCTGAAAAATGGCAAGTAGATTTACGTAAATACATAATTACATGAATACTTTAGTGATATTTATCACTTAATATAAATTATGTATATTGACTGAATATTTAGATAATAATAATAAGAGGATCATAATGTCGTAATATATAAAATAGACTAAAGTAGTTATAAGAAATCGCTAATTCGACGAAAAGACTATTATAAAACACGTTTAGAGTTAAATTTTTGAACATATCTGAGTCGTATGTTGTACTACGTGAACAAGGAGACAATACTCAAAACAGAAGGTCGCAACACGATATCGGCCCGCACCCATGCGTGAAGGCGCTCCTGCTCCGCGTCCGCGTCCCGCTGCGGCGCGCACACGCCGCTCCGGGCCGTTAGCCACCCGCGCACCGAGCTCTGCCCGACTCCGACCCGGGAACGATGATGCGGACGCCGCGTGCATACCGGCCATACATTCGATTGTAAAATTGTTACTTAATGAACACCGAACTACAATGAAACATTGTGCAACTAACGTGCCCGAAATAAGATTATTTTACATTTGTGAAAAGAATACAAGATTAACATAAAGTTAAGGTGATTGCTATTTGCAATATTATAACAAAGATAAGTATTACTATATATTGAAGAATAAATATGTACATAAATAAATATTACCTACGTAATGCATTCATATATAATGGTTAAATAAAGCAATGTTCATATTTGTACATAATTATAATATTTACTATAACTAACACTATAATTACTGTTACTTAACAAAGTTGTCTTATCGAATATGACACGACACGAAAAACAATTATTATTGAATATGTAAAATTATGTTGTGTTTTATACATGTATAGACGTCTCCAAATCACCGTTCAGCCAGCGTTAATGGTTCTAACGGCCAACAATGAAGTGGCCCGCGTGCCAGCACCGCGCCGAGACCGCGGCGGACGCGCGTCCGTTACTTCTAGGACCCCATATCGGTTCACGCGGAAAAGTTTCAAAATTTGTCCTCCGATAGCTCGCAACTATCTTATATGTGCCAATTAAATAAGACCTTTTGGTTATTGGGTATCCTACGCTTGCAGTACATGATGCTAGAATAATTCTGCACGTTTGCTTAACAATCTGGATTAACAATAGTGGTTGGTGAGGGTCAATTCAAGTCTTCCATGGTGCAACTTTTTATAATACAAAAGCTTAGATACTTCATTGTCATCACGATACATTTTCTATGTTCAATTGTCATCTTGGCTAGGCCCCCAGGAATATATGATTTTATTATTTTATTTTACGCTTATTATTGAAGAAGTGCAAAAATATCAAGGAAATAAAAAAATCTCAACACTTGGTTTCCTGATACAGGACTTTCTATATAAAACATATGTAACAAACTGATGTACTTATATGTAATTAAACCCAAATAACGATGATATTATAATGTTAAAGCAATAATTCGATGTTTCTCGTACTGATACAACTTTGAGCTATAGAAATACCTTTTTCATACAGGTTGGCCCTAAAAATACGTGATACTTAAACCTTTTTTGGGAACATTTTTCTTACATACACCGCTTTTACAAATAGTCCTTAAAAATGAATACTACAATAATTTAACCAAAACAAAACGCATTGTCGTCAAAATATTCTCCTTCGAAGTATTCAACAAAATGCGGCTGGTAAAAAAATTGTCGTATTTTTGGGCTAACCTGTAATGTTCTATTGCAATAAAATGTTAAACAATAAGGTCAATAAAAATAAAGTCCATCCTACTGCAGCTGAAATGCACTATTGCCATAGAACTCGACCAAACGTGTGCATGCTTTTATTTATTTCTGTTAATTAATACAGTAGGAAATAATATTAGCACTAGTAATAGGTTTAGATTAAAGTATATTCACCGTATATAAATCGTTGAAATACTATGGTCGGCTATCATGATTGAATAAACAATCAATGCATGTTAGCATTTGCTCACAGAAAACTAATGTCTATAAGACTAGTGAGCTTTTTAAATATGATGTGTGCCTTCTTTTCGCTACGCAGTGCTATAAATTTGATACACTACAGCCGAGTAAAACGAAACCTACATAGGTACAGATACTTAGCAAACTGCACATCAATAAATAGTATCATTCAAAATGGCAGGCACATACTATGTATATTACATGACTCATTGGTGATTAGTCCGTGTTGCACGTTTAGTTAAACAGGAGGGGTAAGAATAGGAGGGACATAAAAGCCGCCTGGTTTGTGGTTGTATCCCTGCAATGTTGAGCACGCAGCGACAGACTGGCGCTCGAGACTCCCCTGCCTGAGTTTGCTAACTGTGTAACGTCTAAACTGAATCCTTTTTCCACTGCTCGTGACAACTTGCAATATGAATATCATTGTTTCTACGTACCAAAGAAATTATCAAAGGTCTTGCTCGTGGTAATCTTTTCATTAAACTAACGAAAGCTAATAAGTGATAATATCAGTTTTCCTTGAGTTAAGATCAATTATTTCGTTTAATTCGGCAGCTCCAACGTCAGTTCAAATTCAACTCTAAAATAATTGCGTATATTGCAATTACTTAACATTTCCGCAGTAATATAATGTTTATTTAATTGTTTTTCGTACTCCACAATATCCCTACTCCTATCGTTTTTCTTGTCACAACTAAGGAATGTAGTCTTATGCTAAATAACTATTTAGTTTAACTGAGCAACTTAGACTCGACTCCCATTAAACTCCCATCCTACTTTCAGAGATATTTATAATCGTTTAATATTAAAAACTCAGTACTCAAAGTATCGGGGATGTTATTTGCACTTTCTTTAAGCTCTCCATGTTTACTTTCGTATCTAAATGTTACATTTCATTAACATTTTATTGGGTGAGGCGAGAGGTGGGTTGCATCGACAATAATCGCCAGCTTACCCTTATTACAATTCGTACACTTACTTACACAGTATCCACATCATACAACGAATTTTAAAAAACTGACCAAGATCTCTTTCATTTACATAATCTTAATTTGATTCTTGCCTTACAATTTACATACATTTTAACGACCTCTATTAAAGAGGAGGTTCTCGATCTGATTTTTCTCATTACATTAATACATGAACAATATTGTCCGTCTTCAGTCCCTGCTCCTTAGTAGCCGTCCGCCCGTCGTAACAGTTTGACAAAGTTTCAGTCAGTAGGGTCAAGTCCGTTCATGGGACAATTGCGCCTATGCGACGCTTATATTAAGTATAACGGATCACACTTCTACCGAGACCGCACTTATTTCAATAAGGAATGGAAGGAGCGGTCACGCTAGAAGGCCTCCATCCTTTATTCCATGCTTTGCCTACTTATAATCGTCGAATTGGCATAGTTACTCCACACTTCAAAGGCATACACACTTGTTCCGACTGACCTTAATTGCCTGAATATGCCTAATGTACGCCACTAAAATAAGTGTAAAGTGAGCATGAAACATCATACGGAATCATTAATCTAGCGTTTTTTTTTTCTTATCGAGTGTTATGATTTTTACGTACCTGCAAAAATTACCAAATATGAATTTGATTGCAATAAAGGTTGTGATAGAAGCATGAATGTCTTGTCAAGTTGACAAACCCTCTCGCCGCGACGTCCCGGTGGGACGTAGACAACGAACTCCGCGCTACACGCTCGATCCGTTTCGGTAGAGTAGATTGTAGGCTATAACTACAACTCAGCTAGCGAATTGACAACTGCCATATTATAAGGACCTAGATGTAAACGCGGTTATCTAAATAGTAAGATACTTATAAGTGTTATATTAAGTTAAAGTCATAATAATAAATATATAGTATTGAGTATGCTAGCCTAGCTGCAATAAGATTAAAATATGCACAGTCATAGTTTGTTGTGCTGATCTAAAATTACTGGAAAATATTTGAGAAAATATTTTTTGCCACTCGCTTCAACATTGTAATATCAAATTGGCGTCAAAAAGAAAGTCGACAGTACAAACTATTTTTATTTCATTGTTAATGTAAGTTATGTGTTAGTATTGTGCAAAAAGAAAAATATTGTAATAAGCATGTTTAATGGGTTCTATATCTCCTTCATGCCTTGTGTAGGATCACCTAATACTCATCTCGAAGTAAGAAACGCGGTGTCGAATGCACTTCATTACTAATGTCAGTTGCATGGGTATAGATAGACAACAACGGCAAGGATATCTACTAGAAGTTGACATGTTTGAGGAATCGTCGGAAGCTGGGTGTTCGCCTTTCGACGATTGTGTGTTTAAATACTTCTTTTGTAATTCTAATACTAGTTTCGTAGTTTTACGGTATACCGATCTCAATATTATACCTACGCGAAGCTATTAGATGTAGAAATACATGGTATTAAAGATTGTTTTATGTTGAATATTTACTGTAGAACATAATTATTTTTGGATAATAAAGACAACTTTATTTTTATTGCGCTATTGTGTACATAATAATGCCTATTTACTAGTTTTGTTAGCTAAATTTTGCTCAATTTATTACACTCTACGCCAAAGTCATACTATTAAAAAAATAACTTAAACATATCAGTACAAAAAGCATAATCTGTACCTAACCGCTCATTAGGTAAGAGACTTGAGAACGGTAAACGACGAGCTGTTAATAAAGTATAAGAACTCCCAGTAAGCCCGTGCTTCTTCGTCTCTTCGCCGAGACATAAAAGTCACGTAGTACTTTATGCCACTTCGGGTAATTTTACAGTTTTATGGTTGCCGAAAGTTACACAACGTCAATGAGGTAAAAACTAAAAGGTCACTGCAGGCGCACTGTCGCTTGACTTGAAACGTATCTATTGGCTATCGAAAGTGTTTAATTTCTTCGGGTTGCCTCTATATTGGTGTATGAAATTAAATAAGGTACACTACAATAATAATATCTTCTCCATTCTTTCTATGGCCGATCTCGACGAATCTCTAACGTTTAATTAACGAGTAGGTACATTTTCTGTTTCGCTTTCTTCCTTTAATAAATAAATAGCAAATGTTTATGCAAATGGTTTGAATTGCAGGCGGTATGGGTTATTTCCACTAGTTACCACCAGATAGTTGCCAGTGGCAACTACTGGATTTATTTCCCACCTTTTACCAACTTTTAACAACTTGGTGGTAACTATTGGGAATACCCTGCGGTATGCCAACCTGACAAATGTCTGGTACATCCCCTAGTACGTCTGGACAGATATAACTGCAACTTTTAACCTCATTATTTTCACATTCGAGTCATTTCGAATCCGAATACTTCCCACAAAGTACTCTGTTCTGATGGAATTATAGGTGAATTCTGAAATTGGACGACACTTCGAATCGACTCAGAATTATTCGAATACACCTATTGTACGTTTTTTTAGCATTAGAAAGAAGGTAAGCGAATTTAACGTGTTTTTTTATATTTCAAACACGTTTGAAAAATAAATAGGTCAAGGCAAATATGTAACAATTATAAATCATATATACGATTATTTACTTTCTTTTGGTTTCATAAGTAATAGTTACTAATTTTAAAAAAGTGTATTTTGTGTACCTACTTAATGTTAAGCGTGTGCCCTTACGTAGACCCGATACTTAAAAAAAGCAATTATGATTGTGCTACTTTTCGTCACTATTACATATTTGCAGCATTCCGAAGGCGTTACCACTTTATACTTGAGTTTATACGGCTACGATCATTACCCATATAATATTTTGTATCGATTGTACCGATTTGTTTACATGCCACGAAATAAAGCCTCTTCAAGTCTTCATTCTTAGCAACCATAGTTTTTTATTCCAAAAGTGCACTAAGATAGAAGTACTAGTGTTCGACGCTGCACTAGTACTCGACATGGGCACTTTATGTTTAAGTGACAAGGATTAAGTTCGAATACAGAAAAATCTTCGTTGTTCAAATTTGACCTATATTTCCATGAAATAAAGTGCCCATGTCGGTGACTAGTGCAGCGTAGAGCACTAGTACTTCTACCTTATACTTTGGTGCCCTTATACCCCGTAGGTAATCGTATGTTCGACCGGGTGTCGATAAACAGGTCACCACGGCACGCCACTGTATGTCACTAATGTCACGATTCAGATGTTTGTTGATTGCAATAGTTCTTTTTTTATGTTTTATAATAGAACCATTTTTAGATATTATGTGTATTTTGTACGTAGAATATTATTTACGGATAAAATATTGTATATACCTCTGTTTTTTATTATTTGGTAACTTGATTTCACTGTGCTTCTTAGAAATCCCTTTTGATATTTTGGTAAAATAATTTGTCTATAAAGCAAACATTTGTTCTGTATCTAGTAATATATAGATTAAAAACTACATATATAATTTCATAATAAACTTTACCGTTCGAATGTAAAGATTTTAATTATATGATTAAGTAGTTGTAATTTAAGAAAATGTTATGTTTGTAAATAAATCGTTTTAATGTTCCCAAAAATTGATTTATCGTCAATAACTATATGTGGGCAATTATTGTTTCTGAAAATATGTCTCCTGTGTAGAAATAGGAACGTAGGGGTGTATTCCATAAAACGCGTGTCGGCAACAGCGGCGCCGGCGCCCGCGCCTACCGGCGCTCGACCGCCGGCTGCTCGGCACACGTTTTATACATTATTTGGTCAAAGGCTTTGTTTCAAAAATGTATCACTTGGAGCATTATGTATTAAGATATCGTTATATGTAACTTTATTTCCGGTTACACTTTACACATCCTGTTTAAGCAAGACTCTTCTCAAATTAAACCGAGAACGTGATGAAATAGCCTACAGCACATTTTATGAGCACCTCACCCTATATGGTTTACTATCTGTATATTTATATAACGATGTCGCGTGTATCATCTTGGCCAAAAATCTGGCGAATATGACTCGATTTGGAGTTAATAGTACGTAGTTTCGCTTGAGCCGCTGAAGCAATGATTTGATTGAATGGTTACCAGTAGTTTTAAGGTTGCAACGTGACGATCAAAGGTGTTGTACTGCGCGAATCTGTACCGCGCCGCGCCGGTCGGTCGCGCTGGACTCAATATCACAGCAGTTTACCGGCACTGTCAGCTCGAATGCGTGTCATTTTATTCATCTCATATTCTAATAAATCCTCTTTCAATCCCAATGTTCTCAATGAATCATTATTGTTGTGTTAAAGAGGCATTACTGGATTCAATAACTAGCTGGCAGTTATTCTATTGTGATATTTATATTTTTATTTATTATTTTTCTAGATTATTATTTATATTTTTAATGTTGGATGAGCGTGTTTGTTACATTTTACTGAGAATCGTGTTAGTATAGATAAAGTTATTTTATATTGTAATGAGAAAAGGTCCAGAATGTGTTCCAAATAAATTGATTTTGTCAAGTATAGATATTAAAGATTATATTATAAAATGTTTTCGTTAATATGTTACAAATATAATCGTTTAGATTGTCATATTATAATCAAAATTACCTTTATTAGCAGTGAAGCTAACACAACACAAAATTTAATAAATATAGCATTGTTGCAAAAATTGCAACCCCAAGCTCTCTATAGCAAACTAAACTTACTATTATTACTGTATACTTTACTCCTTTTTGAAATTTAACTGCGAAAAAATGTATCTAGAGACTTACCCACTTACAACAAAAATGGTACAGAGAAAGTAAATGAATTCTTTATCGAAAAATGTTAAAATACTACTGTAAAATACCGTCATGCTAGTGCTACACCTGGTAGACTATTGCCTGAAATATTATACCTCAATACGTTTAGAATGAATTTTGCGTGTCTTGAAAATATATATTTTAATTATTAGTATAAATGTGGCTTTATTTTTATCACCTCTCACTCGTATCCTAAGTATTCCGAGATTCAAAGTAGGCATCTGACCATCTATTACATCAGCAACATTAACATTATTTTTAAGGAATAAGGTGCAGAAAAGTAATAGGTACCTTATTGGATCCAAACCACACTGGATCATTGCACACTATTTTTCGGGCTCTATTAAAGCCTGACCAGGAATATTATGATCCTTGTCAAGAGGGCGCTATTTTTCTTATTTTGTATGGCAACAGTTCAGTATAGTCTGAACAATGTGGATAGGCAACTCGTGATTTTAACTTACATACTTTTATTCACTGTAATCAAAATCAGAATCCAAATATTGGGTATCCACATTTTTTTAATCTTCGGTACTTGTTGTTTTTCTTCCCTATAAAATTCATGTATTTTCTTACGTTATTCTACACAGGGGCATTATTATACATAGGGGCCATTCCATCTGATTTCAACAAATTTGAAATAAAAAGTGCGCCGCATGAATTTTGATTTAATTTAAATAATTGAGGATAACCTTTATGATACCAGAAGAGTTAGACAACCAACATTTTTTTTATCTTTTAATTTCAGAGCACTGTCCATTCGAAGGAAAAAATCGGGTCAAATTCCTACTTGTACATAAAGTGGTCTAACTTTTGATTTAGAATAGGTAACCAAATAAATCTTTCTTTATTTCATTAGGTGTGAAATGAGTATTTTATATTGTATGACAAAAGTTAGCTAAACCAACTACAAACAAAATGGTGGTCATCTAAAATGGTCACGCTTTCGGTCCATTTTTACAATTTTCAACTATTATCTGTGGCAACCCTATAGCACATCAAGAGTTAATTTTTTCTAAAATTATCTTATACTGGTAAATAAATTTTATCGCCATAGAATATTATCTTCAATTAAAAAAGTAGTTGTGGAAATAGAGAATTTTGAAAAATGGTCAACTTTGACTCTCAGAAAACCCATGTGGAGGAAAAAATAAAAATCTGAAAATTTCGGAAAATATAGTCTATGCTTTCGTTATTCATTCATCATTAAGTATTATTCTGTTGTATTTAGCTATTTAGGAAATATGATTTTTTTAGGTGCTACGTTTACAGAAACCTATACAAAGTATTTTATGTAATATAAATGAATGAAAAAGGGTTCTTCATTGAACATACGGTTATTATAAATGTTCTGCGTGAAAAGAAAAGTTCTGACGTTGAAAACGCTTCAATTTTTATATTTCATGTGGGTAGAATATTAAGTACCTAACGTTATAATTACTTATAGCGGACCGATGCAAACTCTTTGAAGAAAATACTTGTGAATTGTTTTATCTATAATTTATTGTTTGACGTATAAAACTCGAAAGAAGTTGCAGAATAAAAGCAGAATGGATTTTTTTGGCACCTCTCATGGAAAATCACCCTGTGATGGTGCTGGCGGCACGATTAAACGGTTGGTAAGAAAAGCTAGTCTACAACGCATCACAGGTAGTGACAACATTTTAACTCCTGAAGCTATGTACAATTTTGGTTCGAACCAAATTCTCGGAATCAAGGACATAAGAACCATAAAAAACCCCGTTCCCATCTCTAAAAATGAATTGAAAGTACGACGTTTTTCAACCTCAGAAAACTTTGCAATAGCAAAAGTTGCCAAATAATGTAAATTATGCATATTTTAAAATAAATATAGTGTATTTGAAACTTTTGGCTTATATTTAATGTTTTTTTTTCTTTCGTTGCCATAAATAGAAGGGTTTCTAAAGTATAATTTGCCAAATATATGAATAGGATTAAAAAAATCATGTTCATCATCGAAAACGCGTTCTTAGCAGTTATTCCAAAACTCTTGGGAGACAGAAGCACTGGCCACATATGTATGTACACGAGTTGGGTATCAAATAAAAGCAGAGGGCCTACCGCGAAAACCCGAATTCGTAAATTGCGGGCCTGCGGGGATCTTTCTCTATTACTCTTACTAAGACGTAATTAGAGTGACAGAAAAATGCCCGCAATTGAGAAACTTTGATTTTCGCGGTTATAGCGCAGAACAGAAGGCCTACCGCGAACCACGTTCGACGTGTTGCCTCCCTGTCACACTTACGTACGAATTTACAAGTACAACAGAGAGGCAACACGTCGAACGTAGTTCGCGGTAGGCCCTCTGACAAGCCATAACTTCACAAACTCTACACTTTAGTCAAAATATGTGGCTTGGCCGTGTATGCTTTAAAATGCAGTGTATACATTAAATTAGTAAGGTTAGATGGGGTAAGAGAAACTATGGGGAACGAGAGGCAATTGCTAGCAAAATAAGTTTGAGATACTTAAAAATATTGAAAACTTAAATGATAATACTAACAAGCTATATATCGTCAAAAATATTCTTTATTGCCGACTGTACTTTCTCTCTTTTGCATGTCTGTCAAGCATTCTTCGAGAGGTTTCTAATGAACCTAAACCTATGTGTTAACGATTTTCCATCGAAGACTTCCTTTGGCTATCTTCCGAAATCATCATAAGGTCTGCTCCATGTTAGTATATTATTGCATTGTTATCGGCCGTACGGAGGTATAACTGAGCGTTCATCCATATATATATATATACTGTGGTTCAGCTGAGCGAGACATAACCAACCAACCAGTCTATCGTCCGCGGTAAAACGGCAAAACAAGGCTATAACCGCGAAAAATCGAAGTTCGTTGATTGCGGGCATTTTTCTCCGTCACTCTAAATACGTCTTAGTGAGAGTAAAAGAGAAATATCCCCGCAATTTGTGAATTTCAGTTTTCGCGGTAGTCCCCCAGGCCCCACCGTGAAAAACTAAATTTCGGTATCAGTTTATCTATCGCACTTGCGGATTTTGAGCGATAGAAAAACAGATAAAGGAATTTGCCCTCCGGGCTCGGCCCGTACCAAGGGTGCGGTCCAGTACGTCTATTGGTACTATTAGTTAACGCCCCGTATTGGGCCGCGCATTATTTGGCTGAGCATTATTAGACTACTATTGACACTGACTGACCTATGATATGATCTGCCAAAAGGGAAAGTACGTCATACGTGAATCAATACTGATTACTTACTTTGTTTCTAGTTATAGTTTAAAGTTATAGCTGCATTATTTTGCCGTGTTCAATGCTATCTAGTTAAAGTCGCGATTGGTATAATCTTAAAAAAATTGCAAAATGGGAGCCGTCTTGGGTCTTTGTTCAGCAGCGCAGGTAAGTACTGTGCTTATTTACGATTATTTATTGCTGTGACCTAGCATGATAAGCTTGAACAAAAGTAAATCACTAATTTAATTATTGTAGCATCAGCCTGTGCCTGTTCAACCATATTTTTATACCAAAGTAACAAGGCTGTTATTGATGTTTGTATAAGGAACAACCCAAAGTATATTTATGCAGATTGTTCATTCTTTGTTCAAACCCAACAGCCTAGTAAAATTTAGATATTTTAGATTTCATTAATTTTCCAAATAGTACACCTTGTTGCTCGCTGCATCTGCTGATGCACCCCTTACACTTTTTTAAATTGTCAAATGGGCCTCTACATTTTGGCTTTGGTTATGCACAAGAGGGTAGGGTGGGAGCCCTAATACTACATGCAGGTAGATTTTGGCTATATAAGTCCTAACCAGAAATTAGGCTCTAATGTCCTTCATGTTATGTTACTCACCGTGTATGACCCATTTACCTGTATTTAGAACCCCATTAAGTTCAATAAGGTTTGTGTTTTGTGCACTAGCTGACTAAATAATAATACACACACAATAGATCTATAAAAAATTCAAAAATCTATATATAAAACATTTTATATAGATTCTAATTTAAGTTCAACTTTGCATACCATATCAAAACACTCGCAATGGCTAGGGTAGAAATATATATTTATTAATTTATTTTATTTTTATTTGAATGTATTATGTACCTAAACTGATATCATACGATATCATGAAAGGGCATACATTTGCTATGTAAAATTTGATCAGATGGAATATGTGATGTTGTAGCTCGCGTGCTGCTGCGGCAGTGCTGCATGCTCACTATGCTGTTCAGCGTGCCCGTCGTGCGCAAACTCCACCTCCACACGGCTCATGTACACCCTGATGTTGCTGCTGGTTATGGTGGCCGCATGCATCACTTTGGCTCCTGGACTCAAAACAGAACTTCAAAAAGTAAACTCATGATTATGGAGCTTACCAATTAAATGTTGTTTTAAAATTATGTTGTTTATCAAATAACTGTATCATGCACATATTAATTGTTAAGCTAGATAAATATGATAAATAATAATATGTTATTTACAGTTAAAATTACTGGGCATGAGCTGGTAGGTAATTTCTTTATAGTAGTGGTAGTGTGTCAAATTTATATTTGACAAAGTTCTGCAATGCTAACTACCTAACAACACTACACTACCTTAATGTATGGCCAATTAGGTTGGTAAGGTACATAATTTAGCACTTTGTCCATATCAATACTTAATACCTTGACTTAATAGTGATGATACTGATGATGAGATTTTTTTAAATACCTTTTTTTTTTAGGTGCCTTTTTGTGCTAATTCAACAGGGGTCGTACCAGCCAATTTTAAAGTAGACTGTAATAATGCTGTTGGCTACCTTGCAGTTTATAGGTATGTGTTAACCATACCATTACATTATATTATATTGCACTTTATGTTGAAGTGCATCCAAACAAGCCTTATTTTTAAGGCAATGTGTGGCTGGCAACTAAGCGCGCCTCACTCTAACAAGTAAAACACTCATATATTCTGGCAACATAATGCAGTGAAAGTAGCCACACTTCACACTGTCTTGTGAGGGATGAGGAAATAAACTGAAATGCAATCACCGGCTACTAAACACCCCAAATTATAAAAAATTGATTTGTAGATCTTTGTATAGAAGTCAGAATTAAAAAAAAAACAACAGTTGTATAATATTCCTAAGAACACTGCTTTTAGGATCCTGCAGACGGGCGCCGGGCCCCGTGCGCCGCGCTTATGAAGTTGATTTCGATCTCACTAGCAGTCATTTAATTAACAAACAAGAGTGCTGGAGTAGAAAAATTAATTATCACCACACCAACTGGCAAAAGTTAATTTTGAGTTGTTTCCTTATGTTAGCTAGTAAAATTGACTTATAATATAAATGATGATTTTGAACGATTTTTTTTTATTAAGTTCATTCCAAATGAACTTCATAAAAAATTAACTTCGTTTCATTTAAGTAATTACATTCTTTTGGTATTTCATAGTTAGTAGTCCTCGCGTTGGTGTGGTGAAAATTTTTGTGAACTCTTGAGGCAGTTTTTTTGCATGAGTGGTTAAACAACAACGTTGCCCCCTTGTAAACAAATAACTATTATGTAACATTAATCTATTAACGTTTCAGAATTTGTTTTGCGCTGTGCATGTTCTTCGTTCTGATGGCAGTGATAATGATAGGTGTGAAGTCGTCCAAGGATCCTCGTACCGGAATACAAAATGGGTAAGTAATCAGTTTTCATAGTAAAATGGGTATTACCAAAGAAATATTGATTAAACACCGATTTAAACTTTTACGATTTTTACACATTATTAACTAATACAAACGGGACTTAATCGCGTATTAAGTTTTAAATTTACCTCCGACGTTTCGGGGACGGCGTTGTAAAATGGTACAATATCAAACAGTTTCTTTCTCTTAACATGAAATAAGTTTTAAATGGTTTAAAAGCTTATTTGGCTGGTGCCAATAAAGTTTATTTTAGCCGGCTACGGAAATATTTGTAGATTTTACAAGTAGCGCCAGGTCACGGTCACCCATATTTGAGCCATGTCAATAACTTCTGAAGTATATATATTTTTGCTATCTTTAAAATATGGATTTTTCTGTTTGCTTGCAACGCGTATGTATCTAGAATTTCAGTATATTTACGATATTGCACTGATAGTAAACCAAACTTGAATATTCTAGACCCTGTTTAAAAAAACGTGTTTATAATTCTTTATCCTAATATATCTTATATAATTGGTTGTTAGCTTATTATAATCCTTTTGAGCAAGCGAATGTTGACGATGACGTTATTACGTCAAATTGCGTTTCGTCTATGTTTGAATAAGAATTTATTCAGGACTCGCATGCGAGTCACTGGCCCTGCGGAACTGTTTGAGCATGACCCATATGCGGAGTCACTGGCCCTGAATGGGCCTAAGGGTTTGACAGCTGAAGAAGGTGGTGCTGTATGATGTCATGTTTCCCGGTCACTGAATTGATAAACGACAACTTTTGACAAGAGCCAAACAGCGCCATCTATATTAGTCAAATTCGAAACACGATTTTCTCTTAGACTTCATCAATAAATGATTCGTTGGTATTATTGATTATATTTTAAGTGATTAAAAATGTTCTAGTTTCTGGGGCATCAAGTTCCTAGTGGTGATCGGCGGTGTAATCGGCGCGTTCTTCATCCCCGAGGGCTCGTTCGCGTCCACGTGGATGGTGTTCGGCATGATCGGCGGTTTTTGCTACATCATTATACAACTGGTGTTGATTATTGACTTTGCGCATTCGTGGGCAGAGAAATGGGTTTGTAAGTACCACTGCGTCACTTGTACCATAAGATTCTTAATTTCTGTCAGTTGAGTGTTGCCCTCAGTTGTGAACCTTGTGACATACACCCGAATTTCGGTTTAATTTTTTTTCTGTTATTCTTCATCACCTGTTCGCAGCCAACTACGAGGAGTCGGAGTCGCGCGGGTGGTACGCGGCGCTGCTGCTCGCCATGCTCACGTGCTTCACGCTCGCCCTCACTGGCATCGTGCTCTTGTTCCTCAACTTCACGCAGGTCGGTGACGATCATTTCAACATTGATATTACCTGCGTGGGTGATATTTAATGAAATATTTTCTAAAATCTAAGTCTTGGGTTATTTCTATTCTAAATCACGTATACTACGAATATTTATTCATAATAATGTCTCCATCCCCATGCACCCGTGTTCAGTATATTCATAACTGCACACGGAAAGACGCTGTTCTAAAGTCCAATGGTGTTTTAATAGTTAGATAGATTGTGATAAAAAAAAGTTTTGATAGGCGCAGGAGGACAGCTGCGGCCTGTCCAAGTTCTTCATCTCGATCAACCTGATCCTGGTGGTGATTGCGAGCGCGATCTCCATCCTGCCAGCGGTGCAGGAGCACAATCCGCATTCGGGCCTGTTGCAGTCCTCGGTGGTGTCGCTCTACGTCATGTACCTCACGTGGTCGGCCTTGTCGAACTCGCCGACTCCCTGCAACAGTCTCATCGACCCTAACAATGTACGTAATCCTAGTTCTTCCGTAACCTGTTAAGGGGTGTTAAGCCAGGAAATTAGAAAGGATCTAATGATATGGCGCACCGCACTAAGTTTGCGACTGAAAAAAGGCCGTCGCGCGGGTTTTTACCCTTTACCTCAATTACCCTGAAATATACTTCTGATTTAAATTTTGCTCGTCAGGTCCCTCGGCTAGATTACTACCTACCTATTTTATACTACAATTATACTTGTTGTAATGACATTGCATAGGTACAGTCTTCATACAGTATCATTACACTCATAAACAAATTTATAGGGACATCTTACAGAAATTGACTAAGTCCCGCGGTAAGCTCAAGAAGGCTTGTGTTGTGGGTACTCAGACAACGATATATATATATATATATATATATATAATACCTGTGCTCATCACACAAATACATGCCCTTACGGGATTCGAACCCTGGGTCATCGGTTTCATAGGCACGGTCACTAGTGTCACTACCCACTAGGCCAGAGCGGTCGACTCATGTAGCCGGTATGCAAGAAATGAAAATTACCTAGACATATTTTCGTGATTGTTTTCTATCGAGTCAGCTTTAATGTATGCACCAAAAGGACGTGTCCTTGCAAGCGTGTTAATTATTTCATGGCAGTTGCACTTGATTAAAAGGTAAAAAATTACTATAAAAGTCTTAGTTAAGCGTCAATGACGTCATGTTACGGAAAGCCGTAGCGCAGACGCCGTGCCGTCATTAGACTGAAATTGAAAAAATTTAAAACGACTTAAATATATTGTATACACGTACGATATATACAAGTTTACATACTTCATTGATTTCTTTATAGCTTTTGGAACTCCCTAGAAAATAATAATTGGTCCCACGAAGATAAATGCTATTTTTGCCTATAATATGTAGACTAATTTCTGATATATAGGTATATATATATTATTATTATATATGTTTAATATTGTATGTTTATTAAGACCACTTGTTACATTCAATTATGCATTACCAGGATCGTAAAGAAGATACTTACTGGGTATGTACACTAACAAAGTAGTTGGTAATTTTCACCTTCGCGCATTGTTTCCCAGTAAATCCTCCAAATTTACCCTTCACAATGTCATAATGAAGCAATCCTTCTGCCCGTTCCCACAGACGCTCGCATTTACGTAGGAAAGACCAGTTCACTTCCTCCTTGTCATCGTCTTACTCACTCACTCTATACATTTATGAACGTGCACGAATTTTCTCCAGCTTGGTTCACTTAGAATTAAATTAATAAAGTAACGTAATATAATTAAATATTATTTAATTTATGACAAATATAAATGATGTGGCAGCTAGAAAGAATATCGCAAATAATTATGCAGACAAATATTTTTTTCCCAGGTGTCGTCATTGGCCATGGCAAAATATTTCATTGCACCTTTGACTATTTAACGAGGCCCGTGGAGCTTGATCAGAAAAGGTTTAGACTATAACTTATACCGCCGCACTAATGACACCCTTAATAACAGCAACAATAGATGAGACGTGCGCAGTAGATAAAAAAAAGACTGAACTCTCTAAAGGCTGTCGAGGTGGAAAACTCTTGATTTGACATTTGAATTTTATCACTATCTATATTCTGTATAATATATTTAACTAAATCAGCCTAAACTTATTTAAACAATTATATCGTATCCGTATATATTGTTTGGTTGAATATTCATGTATTAAAGGATTGTATTTGACTAGTTGTGTGACCTGACTTATTATTTTCAACGTGGATATGTAAATACTAAATGACTATAATGTGGGTAGGCGGCGTCATTCGACAAGCAGGCCATCATCGGGATGGTGATCTGGGTGTGCAGCGTACTGTACTCGTGCGTGCGCACCGCCTCCAACTCCTCCAAGATCACCATGTCCGAGCACATCCTTGCAAAAGAAGGCACAGGTGATTACCTTCTTCTACTCTCTTGTATTTATGTAACCAATAATACTACATTCAATTATGTTTCATTACTGTAAACAAATATACCTAAAGCCTGGCCAGTAATATACATCACGCGCCATATTGCGGAATTTCATTGGAAGTAAAAATTTCGTACTAAACTGAACTGTCACTCTATACATGAAAATAACAGCACCCTCTTGACAATGATCATATATTTCTGGTCGGGCTTTAAATATTTAAACACTGACAGAGTTAATGCGCTTTTTTGATTTCTGACTTTTACAACAATTAACAGTATTTTAAACACCGCGATATTGAGGTAAGTACATATCCGATAGATGATCTGGACATATGCATAAACCCAACGGCCAATAATATATAGGGGAGAGTCGGATATATCGTACCAGTTTTTACATAAACTTGGATATTTTGTTTTTGGAGGTAGATACAAATATGTTTTCCTGTGCATAAAAAAGTTCAGTTACTTGGCTACATTCATTATGAAAATGAGCATTCTGAGATTAAATTAACAAAGTCAAAATGCATTTCTTCGGAAGCACTGCCATTGGTACGATTTACCGGACCAGCTGGTTAAATCGTACCACCCATAATAAAATTGTATCTATGAAGCGTTTTGCTAGTTTATTGCTTATTTTAGGTTTGAATAACAAATATTTATTACTGGAATCCGAAATCATACACGACTCAAAAATACTTGGTCGTTTAATTCGTACCTTATACCTTTAAACGAGCAATTCTTGTATATATATTTCTGTAATCTCGGAAACGGCTCTAACGATTTCGCTGAAATTTGGTATATGGGGGTTTTTGGGGGTATACAATCTATCTAGATTAGTCTTATGTTTGGGAAAACGCGTGTTTTCGAGTTTTCATGCGTTTTTCTTTCGACGCAGAATATGGTCGCTAATTTCGTATTGCCGGCCACTGTCCGTCTGGTCCAGCGGGTTAAGACGCGGACTGCTAAACGAGTGTTACGGGTTCGAATCTCGCCCGGAACTTTAGTTTTTTTTTGTATGTTCAAGCTTATATATATTTTTTAATTTTTATTGTTTTAGACAAGTTTAATTTAGTAAAAAAATGTAGTTAAGATTATCACCTATAGTTATAACCGAGCAAAGCTCGGTCGCCCAGGTACTTATGATTTAAACGACTAGCTATTTTTATTAAATAATCAGTATAATAACCAAAGTATAAAAACTAGACAATTTTTAACACCTACACAGTAAACCCGTTTATATTTATAGTAATATACTTTTAATTTCGTATTTTTAACTTATCTTGACCATAAGTTATGGTATTACAAATACACATTAAAAGTTAGATCAAGTCCAACGAAAAACATATTTGTTCGATGGTAGTAATATGCCATATCTGATTAGATTATTGAGCTTAATTCCATTAGAGCACTGTTTGGTGCATTATGTGTCAATAAACTAAGTTGTTTAGTGGGAAAACTATAGCTGGTACGATTTAACCGGCGATACGATATAGCCGACTCTCCCCTAACCTTTGTGTTTTTTTTTGTATGAGCATGTACAGAGTAAACAATATAGGTTAGTTTGTAGATTGCATATTTTTCTAGTAATTTTATGCAAATATATGATGAATACCGCAGCGAAATACTGTGTTACTGTGCATTATAGTCATTATAGGAGACACAGCATATTACAACAAAAACTCTAATAAAACAATGAGGTTACTATATGTTTAATAAAAAAACCTCTATGAAAAAACCATTACATGAGACCAATTTTTCTCATCGTTCGCACAAAGGGCTACTAGTAGACTACCGAAACTTACTACTCTAGGTAGTCTACTAGTAGTCTTTTGTGCGAGCGATGAGAAAAAAGAAGTGTAAATCACTTACAAATTTGTAAAAAGTTCTACCGTACAAAAATTGCCGTGATATATTATTGGCCGGTACGGTACTGTACCTATATATAATAGTACATTACGATACAAGTGCGAAAAATAGGAAATTCGAAACGAGTGGCGATAAATTAAAACACGACCGAAGGGAGTGTTTTAAATCGACACGAGTTGCGAATTACCTATTCGCACATGTATCGTACAAAGTTTTACAGTACATATGGCCCTTTAAATGTTCGACACAGTAACGTAATATGCTACTTCTCGCACTAGTGCTATAAAGTAGCCCCATATGTACTGTAAATTAGGTTCCACCTAGTCTGAGAGGTTATTTATGCCTGTAAGTAAAGTTGCAACTCCAATTATAATCAAACATATTTAGGCTTTAATAAGTCACTTAAAATTATATCTTTTTATATTTTACATGAAAGATAATTTTTAAAAATTTGCTAAACGTTTAAAGTTTTAATATTCGGGGGCGACGGCGAAATTCTAATAATAAATAGTAATAAGTAATATGTTCTATTAAAGTTCGAAATACTATTTCGCGACGGAGCAATCGCAAGGTAAGTTGTTGAGAAAGATCTCGCCGGGAACATTCACGAGAATATTCTCGGACATTCTCAAAGGAGTAGAAAATTTTAGTCTTAGATTAGAGTATACATTTCATAATTATTTTAAATATTTACCAACCATTTAGACCCACCCCACACTAGCGTCTTTTGAACGTCAGCGTCTAGTCAGCGCCATGGTAAATGGCGTCGCTGCGCAGTTGCGGTAACGTTCCGTCAAACAGCGACCAGAGTTGAGACACCGACAATCGGGAGACGCTAGTGGCTAGGTATGGCCCTAAGGTAGAATGATACATAAATAATAAAAAATCAGAAATTCGTGCACGTTTTTTGTACTTTCGGAAATCTCCTTTCCGCTGTACGTTACTGAGATCTTTATCGCTATAATTCTCTCTTCCGCGTTCTTCTCAAGAACGACACATTACTAGGCACATATAACATTTGAAATTAATTCTACTTAGTGGCATTTTTTGTGCAAACAGTAACAACCACAGCTTCATTAATATATCCGCAACCTCAGGATCACGGTGTGTGTTTTAGTTGAGGCTCTGTCAGTGTTGAAATTTACTCGTATTTAAAAGTGAATATTAACACAATTATCCATTCCCTGCGACGTTTGGCGCGGTCGGCGGCGGCCGCAGGGCAAGGAGGGCTCATTGCTAACGAAGGTAACATTTCCACGGTAGCTCATGATAGACGCTGCGCCCCAATCCTCTCATTCATCGTCAAAACAATAAGATATCATTAGTATTAAAATGTTGGTTGTTGGTGTTTCCGCTTACTACCATGGGTAACGCAATTATGGTCTTGGAATTCTTTTGTTACTAATAAAGAAATACTTACATACATCCATCCATACTAATATTATTAAAATGCGTAAGTGTGTCTGTCTGTTACCTCTTTATGCTTAACACATTCACTGCCAGACGAACGGCACGCTACCCCAGGAACCGGATAATATATATAAGCGCCCGCTGTGCGGGTTGGCGAACTCACATTATGATTAAACCAGTACTGTACGCCGAGCGCCCACCAGGCGGGCGCCCCTGCGTGCGCCAGGGCTGTGCTAAGTTTCATATTCAAACATCCTAGTACTTTTATTTCGTTAGTACGGATCTACTCACGCCCTTGCCCTCGTGATGCATTTAGAAAGGAATTATTAATGTAAGTAATCATAAATTAAACCATTTAATCCGCGGCCAAAATTAATTATAATTTGACGCGGATTATCGGGTCGTGCATATACATAGGTTAGTCTCCAATTTGTAATTTAAGATATTAAAAAGTAATTGATCCATGTCTATAAATAATATTATAGGTAATAAGTAAATAAGGTCCGCACCGAGAACGCTTTTTTTGTCTCGGCCGAGACCGAGATCCAATGGGATTCTCGGCCGAGACCGAGACCGAGACCGAGAATTTATAACATAGAAAAAAAAGACGAATTTTGCACTAAAAATGTTTTTATAATAGAAATTCGACGATTTATCAGAAAAAAAGTTATCAATAATCAATTCGTAGCGCTATTAAATAGTATTTTTAGGGTTCCGTAGCCAAAATGGCAAAAATGGAACCCTTGTAGTTTCGTCATGTCCTTATGTCTGTCGGTCTGTGCGTATGTCACAGCCATTTTATTAAAAAACTATACGATATATTTTATAACCAAAGGGTGTAGCAGGATAGCCTAGGAAAAATTGCCCCCAGCGATTTTGGGCCGAAACTGTAATCAAACGATGCCTTTTGGGGAGGTTATACTCTGCACAAAGTTTCATCCCTCTGTTACCCCCTGGGGGTGAAAAACACCCGATTAACCCCAAAACTGTTTTAATTATTTTTTCCTAAACTATGAGAGTGACGAATTTCAAATTTTGTACAAATATTGATAAGACTAAAAGCTATGTGCAAAAAAAAAATTAACCCCCTAACCATTTAAATTCTTGTAAAAAAAAAAACAAAATTAAAAAAAGAATCATCCTGTATATCAAGTTTGGCTCATGGTACACACACCATTTTTTTTTTCAAAAATGAACCAGTTTATATTCTACATTAAACAAAAGTTTCATGGACCTACTCCAGAAGGAACATTGCGAAATTAATATGTATTGGCTCTTTGGTGCGTACTATTCATTGAACTCCCACTAAGAGCCTTGCATTATTAATAAACAATGGCTTGCGATCGGACCGCTGTTCGTGCCCGATTTGAAAAAGGTATGAATCAAACTCATTTGTATTTATAAAAACATTTTTAGGGTTCGGTAGTCAACTAGGAACCCTTATAGTTTCGCCATATCCGTCTGTCTGTCTGTCTGTCTGTCTGTCTGTCTGTCCGAGGCTTTGCTCCGTGGTCTATAGTGCTAGAAAGCTGAAATTCGGCATGGATGTATAAATCAATAAAGCCGACAAAGTCGTACAATAAAATCTAAAAATTTAATTTTTTTTAGGGTACCTCCCCTACACGTAAAGTGGGGGTGAATTTTTTTTTTTTGCTTCAATCCTACATTGTGGGGTATCGTTGGAAAGGTATTTCAAACTAATAGGGGTCTTAAACAAACATTTTTTGATAAAGTGAATATATTCGGACATAATCGCTCCGAAAGAAAAAAAAATAAGTGTCCCCCCCCTCTAACTTTTGAACCATAGGTCCAAAAAATATGAAAAAAATCGTGGAAGTAGAGCTTAAGAAAGGTATTAAATGAAAACTATAGCGGACATGATCAGTTTAGCTGTTTTTGAGTTATCGCAAAAAGTTTCCCCTTCATAGTAAAAAGACTTACTTTAATTAGGTACTGATTATGCAAATTTGCCTATTTGTTTAACTCGCGTGAAAGGTACCGTTTCATCCCTTGGTTAACAATTTACTATACTTTAAGCTCCAGTTTAGCTTATTGTGACGGAAGAGTAACTACGGAACCCTACGGTGAGCGTGGCCCGAAATGCTCTTAGCCGGTTTTTTTAAAAATTATTTTGGTTTCGGGACCGAGACGTTGCGTATTAAGCATGATACTAGTATAATGATTAGTGGCTACGAAATAGTACGTTTATTTTAATTTCGCAATGTTCCTTCTGGATTAGGTCCATCAAACTTTTGTATAATGTAGACAATAAATTGGTTCATTTTTGAAAAAAAAATGGTGTGTGTACCATGAGCCAAACTTGATATACAGGGTGATTCTTTTTTTATTTTTGTTTTTTTACAAGAATTTAAATGGTTAGGGGGTTAATATTTTTTTGCACATAGCTTTTAGGCTTATTAATATTTGTACAAAATTTGAAATTCGTCACTCTCATAGTTTAGGAAAAAATAATTAAAACAGTTTTGGGGTTAATCGGGTGTTTTTCACCCCCAGGGGGTAACAGAGGGATGAAACTTTGTGCAGAGTATAACCTCCCCAAAAGGCATCGTTTGATTACAGTTTCGGCCCAAAATCGCTGGGGGCAATTTTTCCTAGGATATCCTGCTACACCCTTTGGAACGTAGGTTTAGATGTATTATGTTAGTCGCTTCTTAGTTTCGAAAAAGTTGTTACATATATTTTCAAATATATACTCCATATAAATGTAACAAAAAGTTTTAAAAAAATCATGTGGCTCATCATTACATAGGTTTTTAAAAATACATAAAGGTTGCTAAAAACGTTTTTTTGAATAAGTAAATACTTTTGGATATAATCGCTTAAAAAAAATAGTGTGATTCCCTCTAACTTATGAACCGGGAGAGCAAAACCATTAAAACATTTCTAAATAATAAAGTTTAATAAGCAAATACTTTTTCAGGAAAATATTTTGAATATCGTTGGTTAAGCCATTTAAGATTTATAAAAAAACTGATCTCATTAAAACGACGAAGCGGCCAGTAACATACGCTCTTTTGCTTGTACGGCTTTTTTGTATTGTATGAAGGTACACGCACTTGGCCGGTTTTATCAGTACGAATGTGCACAAAAACAGGTGCACATAACAATAATCAAAATAAAGAGTTCTATATTGTAACCCAAAATGTCCGCCACAGGTGTCGTTTTGTACTTACCTACTGCTTTGATTTTTCCCGTTAACACAAATATATTTAGTATCAAAATATCCAGTGTTATCTTCCACTCACAACAAGTTAACGCGCCTATTCGATCCCAACACTTAGTATTTGATAATAATTGGCTAAAAATCTGGGTACGCAACCAATTTAAATCACAAAAAACGTCACACCAAACGGGCGATGCAAGCAACGAGTGGCTTAGACCCCCGGCGCTCGTGCGCGGAAAATTCAAATTCACCAATGATAACATTGATAACTCATTGCCTATTCTCGGTCTCGGCAAGAATCTCGGCCCATTTTGGCCGAAAGCCGAGACCGAGATCTCGGCTCGATTTTTGGCCGAGAATGCCGAGACCGAGACCGAGGCCGAGATCTCGGTCGGACCTTGTAAATAAATCTCTGCCGGTGTCAACCCTGAGATATGCCTGTGAAGATGTGCGCTCACCCGGTGGGTTCTTTGGCGTAGACGGTAGTCGTCTATAGCTGTGTATAAAGTGAACTCCCGCAGCGGGTTGTCCGGCATCCGAGTAAAGTTTCCGAGCGCCCACCTGGTGGGTTCCTGGCAGTGAATGTGTTAAAACGCTGAACAGATTTAGTTGACATTTGGTATAGTTTAATTAAGTCAAGGAGGACATAAAGAGGGGGTGGAATTCAATAACCGCTGAACCAATTTAGATGAAGTTTGGTACAAAGATAGTTTGAGTTGTGATGAAGGATAAGAAGAGTTTTTATCACCTAAATCATCCCTCAAGTGTGTAAAAAGGGGGATTGCAGTTTATAAAGAGAATCCACAATTTCTCAAAACAAAGACTATAAGACTTCTATCATTTAACTTTTCGTTAGAAATAAACTTATGCATTTCTGGCTAATTAGTCATCGCTTTAGGGGGTAAAAAGAGGGGTGGAAGTTCGAATGGCGAATCAATAAAAAGAAGATTGGACAAAAAACAAGCTACCAAAATTACTAATTGTATGCAGAAGAAGTCGCGGGCAAAAGCTAGTAATTAATATAATTTTAAATCATGCTTGTGTCGGTATCATCGCTGTTAGTAGGCATAGTGGCGGGACTGGCGGGTGATTAGCAGGTCACAATGTACAGTCTTCGTTGCCAGCATAGCTATTCCCAAGCGAACGTACTCAGGGAACTCTGTGACATCTCGTTGTGGCCACAATGTAAACTAAAGTGAGGACGCTAAGTATTAAGAACTTCGTACATTTACCCCTCTGCTCCCATCTCTATCGCACGCGCATAATTATATTGCTGACCCGCTCGCACCGTGGCATTGACCACCGGCTTACTATTTGCCACCGGCATGACCGACGGGACAGCAATATAATTACACGCGTGCGATAGAGATAGGAACAAGGTGCGTACGCGTAGCCAACATGTCAATCGTTTACTCTCTGTAACGGTGCGTTAACGATTGGCATGCTTCTTCGTGCTTAGTCAGCGTCGTTGTTTTATCATGGGCTCAAATTTTGATATTTGATTTATAGACGGTATAACTGTCAAATAACTCGTGTGGCCCATATCAGGCAGGCGGGCCCGAGTAGGGCTTGCAAATTTTCCGATATTGAAATTCCGGAATTGAGACCATTGAATATCTAAAATTCCGGAATTGGATTTAAAGACTTTAATTTGATTTTATTACGTTTACTACTGAAATTCGTTAAGAAACTACACTATACTGTGTTATTAGCCATCGCTGACAAGTCTGAAGTCTAGCAGCATGCATTAACATGCCGCATTAATCATCGATTTTTTTACTTACTTGCTAGATTTAGTTTTTTAGCATTAGAAAGAATGATGTGAGTGATATTAACATGTCTTTTAATTGAAGAAAACGTTTGAAAAATAAGTCAATGTGTAAGTATTATAAATCATATACAATCATTTACATTACTTGGCTTTCATTAGTAAAAGTAACTTATTTTCAAAAAGCGTTTTTTTTTATCAAAAGACTACCTTATTTATAATACTAAAAACGAAGTAGAAAGCAAAGCCATACATTTATACTTGCCCAAAATCCTACCTACGCGAAACTTATGAATTAAAATTTATTAATATGTATTTAGATATTTTATTCACAATTCAGAAAGGAGTTAAGAAAGATTGTTGAAGAATGAAAGATTTCGGATCCTGTAGCAGCACATATATTATTCTGAATTAGGAACTAGTAAGAAAAAAACCAAACTTGAAAAGCGTAACGTTTAAGTTTTGCATTAAGTCTATGAGCCATTACAGTTATTATTTAACACTAATAATTTAACCCATTTGGTTTAATCTCAATAAGGTTTGTTTTGGGCACTAGTCGGCAATGCATAAAGGTAATAGTTATACCTGTATACTTAAACACATAACACAACCTTAACTCAGGAACAAATAACCGTTATAAACACAATAAATGCCCTTACCGAGATCGGAACCCCAGGATCTTCATATTCGTAAACAGAGCCACTACCTACTAGGCTACGCAGCCGTTATACTTAGACATTATATAAAATTAGGCATCAAATGGTATGCTAGGTCCGTAGTTTTCCTAAATAAATACGCCGCCGTATCATTGGAGTGAATAAAAGTGACCATAAAATAAAAGGTGCAAAGACGGAACTACTCAATTTATTGATATTTCTCGATAACTTTCTTTGATAAACGTATAGAATCAAATTTCACATTTTTCTTGTTTCTTATTAAAAAAAATCTAATAAAAATATGGTTAACCCCAATTCCGGAATTGGGACCCAATATCGAAAATTGGAAAACGTCCGATATTGCAAGCTCTAGGCCCGAGTGTTCAACGTCTGACCGTAAAAAAACACCTTATTATGGGGACCGAAATCGATGAGAATCGTATATAACCATTTTAAACCTCAAGCTGAACGCTGAGCTGTACATTGAAACCTTGCAAACTAGTTCTAAAATGCTGTAGTTTAATGTTACACTTTGGCTCAATAAGGTAAGTGAGCTAACCCGTAGATAGTGCGTGTACTCATTTGCGTTTTTAATGTTACATATATGTAGTCTGACCTGACCTTTATCAACCCCAGTCTACAACAGCAAAATAATTTACTTATATTTAATCTCAATTAACTGAACCCGAAACGACATAATTATGCTAATGAACCAGTGTGAAAGCGATAAGACATTAAAGCAGAATAAGAGACATAATGTATTTCTTGTCATCATTGCAACCATAACAGGCGCGGACCTGTACAGTTCCGAGATCTGTCTACTTGATCTATTTCTAAATGTTAATAATCTCTTTAACAAAATAGGTAGCCTTATTTTAAATTGGCTGGAACTAAATTGATTACTATTGAGTTAAATAATCACATAGTTTTAGTTGGTGTTCATGCCGTTACTTCAAGTATAAATGAAATCACGTAGATTCGCAGGAAAAATAATCGTCTTTTAATTCCAGCTAATTAAAAATATGAGTATAACAATGCTAACCAGCGGGTGTGTTCGCTCACTGAGCGTAGGGTATGATTCCATAGAGGGCGCGGGCGCGGACGGCGGGGAGGGCGGCGAGGCCAAGGTGTTCGACAACGAGGGTGACGGCGTGGCCTACAACTGGACCTTCTTCCACGTGGTGTTCGCGCTGGCCACCCTGTACTCCATGATGACGCTCACCAACTGGTTTAAGTGAGTATACTCCGCTATTCAAACACTCTTAATGATAACGCGCAAGGGGTATAGCCGTGTAAGCATGAATCTGCAAAACGGCAATCAATTTGACGTCTGTAGCCGATCTACCATACTTACACGTCTATACCCTTCAATCAACCTAGAAATTCCTAGCCAATAGTTTATCTGGTCAAAATATTCAATAAAGCTTTCTATATTAACCAATAATCATCAACAGAAAGTAGAACACCTAACTACACCACACTTTTGACAACCATTTACTTTATAAAAATATAAGTAGTTACTAAGTTACTAGAGCTCTCTCGCACTGATTAGCAAAGTGACATTGGTCTTACGACAAATGGAGGCGTGAGAGGATAAACATAAGTTAAAATAGCCCATTTTTAATTTAAGGCCCAGTAAGTTCGTGTTTATCTCTCACTTTCTCTGAGCGTTAGCGTGAGCGAGATGGACGTGTGTGCCCGGAAGAGAGGATATCATGTTTTTTAATTCTTTGTATATTTAAAATTTTGACGACCGGTCTAGCCTAACGGGTAGTTACCCTGCCTACGAATCCGATGGTCCTGGGTTCGAATCCCGGTAAGGGCATTTATTCGTGTGATGAGCACGGATATTTGTTCCCGAGTCATGGGTGTTTTCTATGTATTTAAGTATTTATATATTATATTTATCGTTATCTGAGGACCCACAACACAAGCCTTCTTGAGCTTACTGTGGGGCTTAGTCAATTTATGTAAGAATGTCCAATATTTATTTATTTAAGTAAAATAAAAACTAATCGGTACGTCAAACATTATATTACCGATTTTTAGAAGCATCTTTCATATTTTTAGCTTTTGTGCATAATTTGTTACAAATTTTTAAAGTGCATTTTAAACCTATTTGTTCGTGATTAGTTTCTATCGAGCGATAGTTAAAAACTCAGGATTCGAATCTATAGTCCCTCGAGACGAGAAAGACATCAAGAATGCTAATTAAATTTATGGCAGCCGTATTGTGATCCAAAATAGCGCTACGACTTTAAAAACTCCGTTTTCTGACCCTACTGCACCTTAATCCCATTTACAAGCTTTTTAGTAAATAGTATGTTATCATTAAGACACCTACGTAGAAAGTGTTTTCTAATATAGGAACGAATATTTACAGTATTTTTCTTAAGTATAGTAATTTTATTAATATTAAGTATATTTTTATTAGAACATTCATTTTCGTTCAAAATTCACACGGTTTCTGAATTCATTCTAAGAGTATGATATTTATTACAAGAATACATATTTGTATGGATTGTTTGTTTTCAGCCCCAGCTCCCAGCTTATGAAAGAGAACGTGGCGTCCATGTGGATCAAGATCTCCTCCTCGTGGCTCTGTGTCGGGATTTACATATGGACCATGGTCGCTCCAGCTATCTTCCCAGATCGCGACTTCAGTTAAACTTTACGTATTTGTGATGTAATTACATAATTATGTTCATATTATTTGAATAATTACAAAAAAATGCAATTGAGATGAAAAACGTATTTAGGGATCTCATGTACCAAACAATACAGCAAACCCAAAAGGGTAAAACTAACTTTATTTTTTATGGGATATATAAATATCACATCCATATTTAGCTATTTTGCTTTAGTGTTAGAGATTAATCGATAATAAATTGGATAACTCGAGAAGTGAGAATGTGGCAACAAGTTCATTAGAGTCCAGCGGTTTGGTGGCTCTATTTCTGACCACAAGTGCGAGATGTTTATTATTTTGCGGACATATAAACAATTATTTACGATAATATAGGTCTCGCGGTCGCCACAACGTGGACATAGCCGAAGGGGCATAAACTTTACTCTCCTTATATTGCCAGCGATTTTCATCTTTTTTCTTTCTTTCTTCCTAGCGTTGTCCCGGCATATTGCCACGGCTCAAGGGAGCGTGGTGTCCGCTTTGACAACTAAAGTTTTTACGAAAGCGACTGCCATCTGACCTTCCAACCCAGAGGGTATTAGGCCTTGTTGGGATTAGTCCGGTTTCCTCACGATGTTTTCCTTCATCGAAAAGCGACTGGTAAATATCAAATAACATTTCGTACACAAGTTCCAAAAAACTCATTGGTACGAGCCGGGGTTTGAACCCGCGACCTCCGGATTGCAAGTCGCACGCTCTTACCGCTAGGCCACCAGCGCTTGATTTTCATCGCACATAAAAAATATTTTTTTGTCTTTAGACATACCATAGTATTAGAGTTGTAATTTTCGGAGACCTGTGTAATTCTGTGTACTTTAGACATACTTGTTCATTTTCATATAAATATACAAAGACGAGCGTTCAGAACTGCTGGGATTGTGTTGGCTAAGCGAGCAAGTCGTTAAAAGGAGAAGAGAAGCCGCCACAGATGTTAGTTTGCGTAACTATTTACTTCTTAGTTGAGCTTTTTGTGGCCAGGCTGCACGTCGGATAGATCATGGCAAAAGCGACTTACGTGTTTTATAGTAAGGTCCATCTTCGCGTTTGGCATTTAAGTAGACGTTGCTTAATAATATTGTTTGCGTTTTTCAAATTTTAGTAGGCTATAATATCTAATCTATTTACTCCCATTTAAATTTAATCACGATTTAATACTTGTAGTACTAGCTAAATGTTTGAAGTTCTGTGTTATCCTAGTCTCCTAAACTACGAAATTATTACAATAAAACTCTGTATCTACACCAATAACTTGTTCTTTAATTTTTCACCAGCCTATATTATGGCTCCTCTACACGATGGCCGAGCGTAGGCCAGTCCAAGGGACGAATTTATGCTTTAGAGGGAGCAAATGATATTGCTATCTCATTTCACCGCATAGCTGCGTCCCTTAGACTGACCTACGCTGGGCCATCGTGTAGAGGAGCCCTTAGCCTCATCACTAGGCGCAGGCTTCTTCGTGTTTAAACAGTTCTTTATCCATACTTATGATATTTTGATGAGATCTTCATCTCTCACAATGTCGTACTTCAGTAATTTGACGTATTTTTTCAGCAAGTGTCTCCAGTAGCATTTCACATCCTTAGCTGTCAAGTTTTCCCAAATAAATTGATATCCTTTTTCTGCTATCTCTTGCGCCAACGAATCATTTTCTTGGAAAAATTGTATGTATTTGGCGATTTCTGACTGTGTAGCTTTTGGGCTTAATGGTACATAGTGCACCCAAGGTTTTAAAGATGGATAATAGAACTCCTGCCATTCATTCCCGACGTGAAATACTAATGACTTGCAGAGAAACAGGTGTTTGAAACGGAAACTCGCTGCGACGCCTCTATAGTTAAATAAATACTTGTACTTGCAATGGTCTTCAAAGGAAACTTCCGTAGCTGGTTCCGCGTCCAGCGTGTCCTGTAATAATGTACTGGGTTGTCAAACAAGCACATTAATAATAATTACTTTTTTTCTGCGGTAGGTAAACGTAAACGACGAGGTTCAGCACAGCTCCGTCCACAATCATTATAATCATATGGTCCACTGTTCTGATTCGTCAACATTTATATACCCTCACTTTCCTATCTTGTCAGCATTCCTATATAGTCTACGATGATAACTCGTCCACAAATGGTCCACAATGCTGGCATTGTGGACGAATTTATGGACGGTTAAAATGACAGGCCAACAAAACTTTCAGTTGGAAAAAAAGGAATTAAATAAATGAAAAGTGCCTTATTTTATTTGTCGTATTTATAGAAGGCAGTCAGAATAATGGATGATACATTAATGTTGACGAGCTGGTACTGTGGTCAAAATAGTGGTGTGGTGGGGTCAAAATAGGAATGTACAGTCAGTATCAAAAGTAACGGATCAAATAACGCTTCATAAGTATCTGCGATTCTGTAACAGCTTAACAAAAAACTGTAAAAGATATACTTTTGAATGTGAATTTTAGAAATTTATTTTTATTCAGGATGTCAGATACTTTTGGCGCGTTGTTTCATCCGCTACTATTGATACAGACTGTACGTGATCTGGGACTGTAGTCAAAATAGTAATGTGGACGAGTTAGGAAGGTGACGATTTAGGAATTGTATGCTGACGATATAGCATTGTGGACGATTTTAAAAGGTCGTCACCTTTAAAAATAGGATTTTGGAAGAAGCAATCCTGAGCCAACTACGAGTAAGCCACCCAAAAGCAGTATTCTCCCAATAAGCTTCATGCTTAACGAATAACTACGCACCGCTTTGGATTTCCATGCCTGATTCTTTGTATACTGGGCATCAACTAAATTAGGCATTTCCCTAGACAGGCGAACAAGTGCATCTCGCTCTTCACTTGTCCTAGAACCTCTGAAAAAACCTTTCTGTTCCTTCATACTCCAAGGCCACCTGTAAAATTAATTGGTAAATGAAAATTAAGATTAACTTCAGCAACCTACATTGAAACTCTATGTTAGTTAGGGGCGTTAGGGAAATATTCATTCATAGCATAAGACAAGGGTAGGATGCAATATTTAACTGAGATTGGCAATTATGGATGTCATGCAAAAAAGAATAAACATTTTAATTACTAACAACACCTTAATTATTACTTTTACCAATTTTCATTAATTGATTTTATAGTAAATAAAAACCGGTCAAGAGCGAGTTCGCTTTACTCGCGCACCGTGGGTTCCGTACAAACTTTGAATTATCTCGTTTAACTATAAAGGCGAGAGACTTGAACAGAAGTACCTATACTAAGTATAATTGTGTACAGCGCCATCTATCGGCAAATTGTCTAACTAATTTGCGCCATGTAATGCACATGTTGGTTTTTCGAGAATAAGTCTCTATCATGTGAACCGATTTCAAAAATGTATCTTTTATTTGAAAAAAAATCTATTTATGTAATCTCATAGAAATTTCAGGGTAATAATCACACGCAAAGTTGGTTAAATTGCAAACTGATATCGGAAAGGTTTTTGTTAATTAAAAAGAAAGGTAACCAAGATAGATGTCTGATTATATTTTTCCTGTAAAATTTATAGTAATGTTAATATTATGTAAAAAATTCATAATTTTTCGTCGGTAAACTTAAGAGATAAGGTGGGGAACAGTATTTTTCCTCCTTCATAAATCCATTTTTTCTCTCTATAAAAAGTGGTTCTCGAGATATTTAGCAATGTGACAGACAGACAGACGGGTGGACAGTCGCACCATAAGGGCTCCTTTTATACCTTTTTGGTGCGGAACCCTAAAAAGTATTATTTTAGATGACTCGTAGAAAAAGTATTGTATACAGTAGTGATATTAGCAAGCTTTTCAATCTCGTACTTAATCCCCTCAGCATGCTTCGTCTAAACACGGTATTCGTACTGCAAAGCTCTTTATTATATCACTATTATATAAAATTTACACAATTGAGATAACAATGACCCGATGAATGACTAGGTTACCTTTCAGCAGCAGCAGAGATGGATAATCTGTGTTTGTCCCACCGTCCAATTCCATTAGGATATAATGCTATTGCTGGACCACCCTCCCAAAAACTCCATGCTGGGTACATTATGTCATAGTAATCTTTAGTCTGAAATTTTTTATTTTTTTTATCATCTATATCAAATTCCCAAGCTAGGTGGTGCAGAAGCAACCAATGATAAGTGTTCAATTTTTAGATTTTATAAAAAAACATCTCATCACATTCACTAGGTACATTTACATACACATTTAAGATTGGGTGAACCTAGCTGCTGCCTGCCACCAAACAATCAGTCTTTCAACAGCGACGCTCTAAACTAAAATCACTGTTGTGTTGTGTAAGTTGTAAAAAAATTGCAAATGCAGACAACCTTAGGTATCCAAGTATATGTTACGTAAATATTCTTCCCAAGTTGCATGTGATGTAAATATGTAATTTTAAAATTAGAGTTTAACTTTGATTCTACATATATGTGAGTGGCTTTATGGCTTTGGGGTTCTAGAGACTCCTAACTACTCTTATGCAAGAAACTAGTTGATGGTTGGTGTCCTTTTTGGCAGTGAGTGAAATCAAATTCTTTGATTAATGTAATCTTAAACACCAAGTTGTGCACCATTGGAACATACTGGTCTGTAAATACAATCTTTGTCGAAGAAAGCTTTCATTTGTAAATGTAAAAACTTTTCTTGAGTGTTTTCTAGTTTTTGTTAGTAAACAAATTTCTTTTATATAAACATGATTGTTTCTTATACCTTGCTAAATGAAAATACAGGTGCCTTCAGATGACCCCAAACATGGTTGATTTGAGGCCAATCCCGAGTATTTATGGCTAGCTCCATATTTGGCAACTTTGGTGCCAGAGCGATCAAGTAATGTTCCACACCTGAACATCTGGCTGGGAAGTGGCAATCTTTTTGCCGATATAGTTTACCTTCAATTATCTGAAACAAATCAGAAATTCTATATTGTATACTCTATGCAAAACAATTAGCAAAATGCAAAAAAAAGAGTGTACAAAATTTTCATACTTTATTTTATTATACCAAAAATCAACCAATCTTTCCGCAATTAAAAGTTAACAATAACTACTAATCTGTAGCAATGGACGAACATAGGACTATAATTTAAATTGATAATTTCAAATTTAGTTGTGAAGGATTCTTCAAATAATTCATATGCTACATGGACAACATATTCTTACCTGATATTTGGTGGCCTTAGACTGAGCGAGCGAAAACATTTCCTTCGTAATTCCATCTTTAAATGGTCCTAAGTCTTGGTCAACCACGGATTTGTAGCAGCTACAGTTTTGCCATTCGCAGGGCACATAGACTGCAATAGCAGCTTGAATTTCATTCAAAATATTTGCAGTCCATTTATTAGTGTCTGAAAATAAATTATGCTGGTGAAGTTGATAATTTATGTCGAGAACCGAGGCCTAATACCGGCTACTAAAGTAACTTCTTACCTTTCGAATATTTATTGTGGTTTTCCGAACAAGAGTTGTATTTGGAACATGTCTCGTCATTGTAGGATAATGTTGCAGTTACACAAAATATCAGGATTTGTATACTTAACATCTTAAATACTTTACAACGGATGTATTCAAACAAGAGTAAAGCATATTCAGCACCAGAAGGCCTACCGCTAACCACGTTCGACGTGTTGCCTCTCTGTCGCACTCGTAAATTCGTACGTAAGTGTGACAGGAAGGCAACACGTCGAACGTGGTTCGCGGTAGGCTCTCAGCACAAGTTCAAATCAAAGAGCATATAATCACTACGTTCGTTCAAATCAAAAGCTGTCAACTGTCAAACATGTTTTTTTTTTTCTCGTCTATCTGGACAGGCTAAGGCTTTAAGCCATACTGCTTTGTCATGAGTAGGGTATAAGGACGCTTTACATTCGCGTGCGAGTGACGAGCCGAGCCACGAGTCGCGTATGTAAACGGTGAGCTCGCGTCCGGGCATAGACATACAACGTCCGGGAGTGGTTTTTCGGGCACGAGTCAAAGGGGTCGCGGGGGACACGCACTTGCTATTTACATTCACGTTCGGGTTTTCATTCGGTTACAAACCTTATACATTGCCGCTTGTGTTTGAAATTGATACATGAGAGATGACACGAGACGAGCCACGAGGCGAGAGTGTACACATTTGTCGCAGAGATAGTAGATATTAATGTAAATTCATACGTATGTTTATAGTGACAAAAATACACAATAATTATTGATGTGACCGTAACCCGAGAAAGCAAGCTCGCAAATTATAAATCATCTCACTAGAGTCTACTGCATCAATTACTTATTCATACTGAGAACCAGATTCAAACTGGTGAGGACATGTAGGTACTTTAAATCTTTCTATGCATCAGTCCTCCTTAAGTAGCCTATTCAACTATACATTGGTCTTGTCTGATGATACATGAGCAAAGTTCAAAGTTCAAAGTTATTTATTGTATATAATATAAGAATCAGGTTACATTGCAGGTCGAATATACAATTACACATTCCGTTACACTGAGACTTTACCTTTTCAGGTGTACATACATTTGCATCATATATAGGTATTTACATATTTATCTAAAGAATAACAATACTTATGAGTCGCTTAAATAATCATTAACACAATAAAAACATTTTTCTATAAGCCACATTTTTGTGTTTGATTTGAACAGTTTGAGATCCATATCCTTAAAACGATCAGGTAACTTGTTATAAATTGTGATACACATAATATAGGCATTTTTTGCAGTGAGTGACAAGTTTACATATGGCTTAGGTAATCTGTGTCTGTATTTAGGTCTAGTTACGCGGCAATCCAATGGGTTATTATCCGTGAATAGGTATTTATATTTGTGAACGAAAACAGAAACTTCATAAATATAGAGACTGGGAAAAGTAAGAATGCTATGTTTTATAAAATATGGACGGCATGAATCTCTAGGATGAACTGAAAATATGGCTCGAATGCAGCGCTTTTGGACAATGAATACGTTATGTTTATCAGTGCAGTATCCCCAGATTGTTATGCCATATCTTAAAATCGAATGTACATATCCATGATTTGCTATTAACGCTGCCTGAATGGAAATAGTTTGGCTAACTCTTCTCAGGGCAAATACAAACCTATTTACTTTGGAACATAATGTGTCTACATGTTCTCTCCAGTTTAGATGTTTGTCAATAAAAATACCCAGAAATCGCGCATGCTGTACTTCTTTTATGGAAACATTGTCATATTGTATGTCTAACTGTTGTGACTTGCCTTTACTAGTATGGAATTGAATGTAGCTAGTTTTGTCTAGGTTTATTTTCAAGTTATTTCTTTCTAACCATTTAATTGTTAGGGCTAGAGTTCTGTTTAGGTCATCATTATAAGTCGGAAAATCTCTACATTTCACAATAACTGACGTGTCATCTGCGAACAACAGGCTTTTATGTGGCAGGCTTTTGGGCATATCATTAATGTAAATTATGAATAGAAGAGGGCCCAAAATACTGCCTTGAGGCACTCCATAATGATTATTGATGAAGGATGATCTGTAATGATTTAGAGATTTAGTTACCGGACAGTATCTGACAGTCTCTACACATTGGGTTCTATCACTAATATACATTTTGATCCATTCTAGAGCTGGACCACGTATCCCGTATTTGTACCGTTTTACCAACAAGCGCTTATGACATACATAATCAAAAGCTTTGCTCATGTCTAATAGTAATACAGTGACAGGAATCTTATTATCTATCGCATCTAGTACATTTTTTACTAGTTTGAATGTGGTAGCATGGTGGCGGGAACCTATTGTTCCCTGACGGGCCTCCTACCACTTCCTCCTGAACACACCAAACTCATACCTTATAGGTTACCTTCTCTTTACTCTCAGTCAAAGCCTCAGGCCTTATGCTAAGCTTATCGCCAGCTGCCTGACAGCAGTACTACACATGATGCCTCTTGCCAGGTACTTTAGGTCTTACTGCCACACACTCAATAATGAAGTTACGGGGACAAACCTTGTATTAGAAGTTCTTTTGGACGGTATTTAGTATCTATGAATCATTACAGCTAAAGATCATACAATGCACATACAAGACTCGTACAAATACTAGTCAGATAATTAAGAACGTAATCGGTTACAAGACAAAGAATAAATACCAGATAAAACGTAGGTACTTAACTTGCAAGAGACAACCTGTCGTTGTCTCGTAATCCGAAGTCAAACACGTGGCACTCAAATTACTATACTTTACAATTACGAGTAGAACACTACTGACTGATCACTATGGCTGCCGCAGACAAAATGGCCGAGCGCTCGTTTGCGTTGGAAGTTCAAAATATTCTCCTACCCAGTTATAAAAATATAATTAATGTTGCCGACCCGATTCGTGACAACATTAGCTCGAGGAGCTTACGAGCTGTGGGTGAGACAACGAGACGAGCCACGAGCCGCGAATGTAAACACGCTCAAACGTAAAACAAACAAAGTATGGAAGGTGGAGACAAGGAAGGTAATCTCCATAGGCAGAACTGTTGCAAGTGTCCAGCAGTCAGCTATAAATAATAGTTCGAAATCTCTCCGGTGGCGCTAGGGAGACACAAAAGAACCCTCCATAAAAGAAAGTCAACGTCAAGCTTTTTTCTGGATAAGAGTAAAGTAAGTATGATAAGCCTTAAATAATACATAATGGTAGGATCAACTAGATGTGCTTCATGTGCTATACGCGTGCGCCCGTAAGGGACAGAATATACATAATGCGCCAAATTAAAACACGTTAATCACGTTTTAACATTCCTGACAACATAACAAGACCAACCTACGTAATTTGGTCGGGTTATTTGTTGCCATACTAAAATTGAAGGTAGGGAATGAAAACAAAATAAACCGTGACAAGGACAATCATAGCGCTTTCTCTGCTACTCCTACTGAAAGTTTCATAAGAGCATCTCGTTCAGTCATCTGCCGGCTCTACCATTTCATCTCTATACTTATTGTAGTACCTCTATGAAATAATAAGAGGTCTTAGTATGAAGAGTAAAGGTAAAGTGAATAATTTCTTATGGGAAAACTGTTGCTAGTGTCCAGCTGTAAATAATAGTTCGAAATCTCTCCTGTGGCGCTAGGGTATATAGCATAAGGACATAACATGAACTTAGCGCTATAGTGCGCTGTCAGTATTTTTTTTTTATCAAAGTGAAAAAATTATCGCGAGATGTATTGTGGCGCCACCTATTTATGGTTTTTTGATGGACCCTCCAAACTAAGACCTCTTATTATTCTAAAGCTAAGACCGTGGGCAATACTGCCGTATCTTCTGTAAATCTTAAGCACAAACATAGATGACATGAATCCATTGACTTATATCTAAGGACGGGCCTTACGGGCAATAATAATGGGGCAAGTACAGTGCTAAAGATTTGTCAGACTATATGTGTTTGTATTTATATATCATAGGGATTCATGCATTGACATATACATATCTAAGGACGGGCCTTACGGGCAAATAAGAATGGTGCTGGTTAAATGGTGACACGCACTCTAATTCGAGCCAATAGTGCAGCAAACCAATTTTGTCAGTAAATAAGAACAAAAAATCTCTCATCCCTTTTTTGGGTGCTAGTACCATAATAAGACAAATACAGTATGATCGAGAGATGTCTGTTGCAAAACCGTATCCGGTATATGGTTCTTATATTTCGTTAAATAATGACAAATTATAATTATAAACATAGGCAGGGTAGGTACTTCAAGCTTTTACAAGGCAGAAGGAATATATTCCCCACCTGATTTTGAACCTTATCTCGAAATGATAGGGTTCAATGTTGCATACTTCTTGACACCCTTATGCCTTATATTATAAAGGGATAAGAAATAATTAGGTAGTCATAGAAATATATATTTTATTAATTCATGATTGGATGATACATATACAGAAATTACTTATAAAATTTATTATATTGTGTGCATAATCTTAGCCAAATTATTCTTGTTATTAGTATTAGGAATAAACCATTTTTTAAATGCGATTCCTCCAGAGCACACATGAATCTACAATAATATTACTCATAGTCTGTATTTTTTCAGATTATGAATTTTATAACCTCAAAAGCAATGACAACTTTTTTCTCCAAAATTAAATCTACTACTAATTAAATAAACTATGCACCGAATTATAGTGTCGTTTACATATTATTGTGCCGCAATACTAGATATCATAGGAACCCTAGCATTTCAGAAGATAAAGATAATTACCACTACTTTTGAGGTTACAAATATTCTGATCTTTAAAAAAACGGGGTATAAATGACTAACAAGTCATTTATACCCTGTTACTCAGATATAGGCGCAGGTGCTACTTTAAATATGGTTCATATCTAAAATTACATGCAAGGACTTGTAAAAGTAAGTAAACATAATATTTATTATTTTAAACTAATAAGGCACGTTGCGGGATTGATTTTTTTTTTAGACTGACTTAGCTACTTTTGATCTTAAAAGATTTTTTTCCAACCAATTTTATGTCAAGCGTCTATGATTACATGGTCGTACATTTTATTACTACGTAAGGTAAATGTTAACAACGTTTCGAGCTACAGATCAAATATTTTTTACTTAATACAACAACATTAAATCACTGGCTACACTTAATTTCTAAAATGTCTAATTAAAACTATTAAAATTATGTCTTGGTATAAATCTCATTATTATCAAAAGTAGCAATGCGTTTAGAAAAATTAGAAGCACGTTCTAAAAAATAAGTAGTAGCTAAAAATATAAACTGTATTTATGAAAAACTTGGAAATACAATCAGTCTCATCTCTAAGTAGATAAGCTGCCGAGCAAAATAGCTAGTTATTTCACTTGAGCTTATATTTTGGCTATTCGCTAAGTTTTTTAACTCACAAACATGTACAGGAAGTCACAGTAAACACATTTCTGACCCTTGAAATAGATGATGATTGCCTCCTGCTACGACAATGGCTGGAACGAGGTGGGCATTTACTTAGAAAGCTTGCGCTCCAGCTGGTCGGCGATAGCCAGCAGAAAGTCTTCGGTGTGCAAGAACATTCCCTCCTTGGTCTTCTCCATGCCGTGGATACAAATCACCAGGTCCTTAGTCATCTTGCCGCTGTCGATGCACTCTACGCAAGCCTGTTGAATAAAATATTGTTATATACGTAAATAGGTGCCTTATGTACCAGGCAAAGTCTTTAACTAAATACGATAAAGTTGACAATCAATAAGTTACTCGACCGTATAAAACAACTAAATAAAGGCACACGGATGTTTGTAGCTTGGATTAACAATATTATAATAGTGGATACTGTAATTGCTTCATCACAGGCCTTTGCGTCTATTGCAGACGATATATGCATTGCTGTTTAGACAACGGAGTTGGTGACTGTCAAGGCCGATGCGTGAGCGGCACAACCTTCCACGTTTTTGGCATTTTTGGGGTGGAGGTTTGTGAGAAAGTTAGTAATGAATTTCACGTCGACGATATCACGGCAGTGTAATTTGAGAACAATTGGAAATACTCCATAGTACTCGTAGTTGGCATTAGTTAGTGCCAAAATTTTCATTTTTAACACACTTAATTAAATAATTATTGCCGATTGTAATTGGCACCAGATTATTGTATTGTCATCTGTATTAGATACACATATACTTGCAAAGTTTCAAAACGATCTGATGAAGGATTACCTCCTCTAGAGAGAGCGCGAATTTGGCCAAATCGGGCGTGTTGTCCAACTTGGCGCGGTGGATGAGCCCTCGGGTCCACGCGTAGATGGACGCCACGGGGTTGGTGGACGTGGGCTTGCCCTGCTGGTGCATGCGGTAGTGGCGCGTCACCGTGCCGTGCGCCGCCTCCGACTCCACGGTCTTGCCGTCGGGGCACATCAGCACTGATGTCATCATGCCCAGGGATCCGTAGCCCTGGGGTAAACATCACATTAGCAGAGTTGAAAGGCAGATTCAATATATTATTAAGAATATTTCAAGTACACAGTATGTAGGTTTTAGTCATCGATTCTAACTTAGCAAGAAGAAATTAGCAAGGACTTATGGCGGAGTGGGAGTGGCATTATATTTCTAGGATATGAACTAGTTTAAAACGGAAACTAGTGACTTGAATCAACGGTCCTGTCCGTCTCGTTGGCTGGACTAAGATGAGCAGGTAGAGGGAGCCAGATGGGTAGTTAGGCAGGTAGTGGGGATAGGTAGCAGTGAGACCTGTGCAACGATGTCGGACTGCACGTCGCCGTCGTAGTTCTTACAGGCCCACACGAAGCCGCCGCTGCTCTTGATGCTCTGCGCCACCATGTCGTCGATCAGGCGGTGCTCGTACCAGATCTTAGCGTCTTCGAACTGCTTCTTATAATCGCTAACAACACACGACCAAACACAGACTTAATAGAGTAAAACTATATATTTTGTGTTTTGCCTATTATAAGTCGCATCCAGAAATTAGTGTGGGGAATAAACCTATCACTATTTAGCAGAGATCTATAGCACAGTTAAACTAAGAAAGTGTATACTAGAAATTTATTCAGTGTTTACATGAGAACTGTTATTGACCGACTGACATACATAAAAGTAAACAAACAATTCATAGAACCGTTGCTACACAAATACAAATTTGACAGGGTTCCGTCTACTGCCAGTACTGTGGCTCCTTAAAATAGGCGTAACCAGATTCTATAAATATCACATTAACATAATATTTCAATACGCCCCCTTAATGTGCATATTCAAAATAAACGGTAACACAAATAAAACATATAAAAACAAATCAAAGTGATATCAAAGAACAACTATAAAAAAATAAACAATTAACAAGCAATGCCCAAACCACGCATGCACATATAGTGCTTTTCTCTAGGCAGAGCCTTCGTTAATATGTCGGCGAGCATTGAGTCGGTCGGTAAGTACTTTAACTCAATACTCTTATTGTCCTTTAATACACTTCGTACAAAGTGGTACCTTATGTCAATGTGTTTACTCCGAGAATGAAACATTGGATCGTTCGCAAGGCAAATCGCCCCCTGATTATCTACATGTAAAGATAATGGTGCAAACTTACGTAACCCAACTTCAGTAAGTAAGCTGTTCAAGTAGATAGCTTCCTTCATTGATGAGGCTAGACTTACATACTCTGATTGACAGCTTGAGGTGCTGACACATTTCTGCTTCTGCGACTTCCACGACACACATCCACCTCCTAACATGAAAACATAACCGGAATAAGAACGCCTATCTATCAAACATCCTCCCCAATCAGCATCCGAGTAACCATGCAAAGATTTACCTGTCTTTTTGTAAACAAGTCCATATTGTTTTGTATGCTTTAGGTATCGCAGCACACGCTTTGCAGCATTCCAACATTCCTCATTAGGGCAATCCAAGAATTGACTCAATACAGCCACGGTATTCGTAATATCAGGTCTTGTTCCCGTAGAGAGATACATCAGTGAACCTATAATCTCACGATATGGGTACTGTTCACTGTCACTGCACTTATTTACAGATTTTTCAATCTTTTGCTTAACTTCCATAGGCGTAGATATTGGTTTACTTTTATCCATATTAAATTTGATTAATAAATCATCAATGTATTTTTCTTGTGACAATTTCATGCTTTTGTCACATCTGTCAAACTCTATGCCTAACATATATTTCACAATGCCATAATCTTTCAATTCAAACTTAGTGGCCAGTTCCTTTTTGAAATCTTCGATGCATTCACCTCTTTGCGAAGCGACGAGAATGTCATCCACGTAAACTAATACAAAGAGTTTAGTTTGCGAATCTATATTTTTAAAATAAAGACAAGGCTCATTTAAAGATGCTTGTAATCCCATGTACTTCAGCTGCTCGTCCAGTCTGATGTTCCATTGTCGACCAGCTTGTTTAAGCCCGTACAGCGATCTTTTGAGCCTGCATACACTGCCTCCAGACCTCAGGTCACATAACATCTTGCTAGCTCTTTCATGTATAAGTGAACCTGGCTGCTCCAATCGTGTTAGATCTTGCAAACATTCATCTAGGAGATCTGGCACCTTCATATATATCTCCTCTTCTAATAATCCATTTAAATATGCCGTATTAATGTCCAACTGATGAATTTTAAGATCCAGCTCCACTGCAAGTGCAACTAATAGTCTTATCGAGTCAAGCCTAGCGACTGGCGCAAAAGTTTTCTGATAATCGATGCCGTAACGTTGGCTAAAACCTTTTGCCACTAGTCTGGCTTTCTTCTTCTCAGTTCTATCGATATTCAACTTCTTTGTTAATATATATCGGCAACCAACAACATTTCGACCCATAGGTTTCTTGACAACATCGAAAGTATCGTTTTTGATTAAACTTTGAACTTCTGAAATTATAGCGTCTTTCCATCCTTTTCGTTCGTTACCGGATAAGGCCTCCTTTAGAGTTATTTCGGCGACTCCAGCGAAATCCACACAGTCTTCATACTCTCCAGTCGACTCAACGCCTTCTTCCGTGGAAACCTGTGGCTCTACATCAACCATGTTGTATATCTTCCGTGGACGCCCAACATGACTTCGCTCCAGTCGTGGTCGCCCTGGACCTCTCTTTACTATCCTCCCCCCATCAACATGAACATCGTCTTGATGATGATAGTGTTGAGATGGTTCCATGACAATATATGGATCGTCTGTCATTTGGCGGGTTTCAACGGGAACGTCATCTCCTCCTTCAGGTTCTGGATCACGACTACTCGATGACTCGATGCACTCATCCTCGTGATTGGAGATATGTATTACCGGATTTTCACTAGTTTGAGTCGGATGGAACTCTACATCTACCGATACAGATTGATTTTGAACATTTATCGATTCTCCCAAGTCGATTTCAAAGGGGTCAATCTTCAGGTTCACGTTTTCTTTACCTTCACTTTTTGCTTCGTGAAATTTCACATCTCTTGACATGATAACTTGTCGTTGTTTTGGTATCCATACTCTGTAACCCTTGCGATCTCTAGGATAGCCTACAAAGATTCCTTCCAGGCTTCTTGGTGCGAACTTATCTTTCCCGGTTGACTTGTCCAAGACGTGTACCTTAGATCCAAACTTGTGTAAGTAGTCTAACTTGACAGGTCGTTCAAACCATTTCTCAAAAGGTATCTCACCTTCAAGACTTCTGGTCGGACAACGATTTCTTACATGGCAAGCTGTTGCTACAGCATCTGCCCAGAAACCCGGAGAAAGTCCTGACGAAATCAGCATACATCTCGCCATTTCTAACAAGGTCCTGTTTTTTCTTTCCGCGACCGAGTTCTGCTGGGGTACTCCAGGAATTGTCAATCTTCTTGCTATTCCTTCTTTCTTCAGAAACTCGTCGAAATCCCGATTACAGTATTCGCCTCCGTTATCTGTATGGAGATAAGTTATTTTACGTCTGAATAGATTCTCTACGTGATTTTTATATACCTTGAATGTAGTGAAGACTTCACTTTTCTTGCTAAGAAAATATACTTCACACCATCTCGTATGATCGTCGATAAAGGTTACGAAATATTTCGCTCCATTTATTGACGTATGCCGCATGGGTCCTACGAGGTCAGAATGTATGATTCTCAACTTTTCATCGCATGGCCCACTCGATCTAGAAAAAGGCAACCTACTCATTTTTCCTTTCGCACAAATATCACAATCGTACAACTCGGCTACATCTGTCATCTTTAAGTTCATGCCAGATTTGTTTAAGACTCGGACAAGATCTTTCGCATTTAAGTGATCTAAATACTCATGCCACGACCATACGTCAACCTTTCGCTCAGAAATCGCTGACACTCCATCACAATGTTCCTCGACGTAATATAGATTACCTTTACGATTCGCGACAAGTTTAGTGTTACCATAACTATCTTGAACACTAGCTATGTTTTTCTTGAACGTAACGCTATACCCTTGATCAGTAATTTTAGCTACTGAAATTAGGTTACATCGCAAATCAGGAACAAATAGAGTATTTGGCAGTTGCACTTCAGTTTTAGAACCATTATTACATGAAGAAAATCTTACTGTCCCCTTACCTTGTACGTTTGTGCTCGAATTTGTCGCTAAATTTAGCTTACCGGGCAACGGTAGTAATGTAGTACCAAATTTATCTGTATCGTTGCACAAATGTGACGTACACCCACTGTCGACGATCCAATTTCCATTCTCGTTGTAAACAGCATTAACATCTGAAACACAATTGAATGTTACAAAATTGGAATCAACATCTGGTAATTCATTTAAGTTCGACACATACTTTGCACTATCATTACGTTGTACTTTCATCTTCTGTGTACACTCAGAGGCTTTATGTCCATGCTGGTGACATTTATAACATTTATATTTAAATTTCGAATTAGCCTGCTCAGGGGCATCATATGCGTGTTGACGATGCTCTATTTGTTTCTTAGGCTTAGAAGATCTCTTTCCTTTTACAAGAAGTGCCTTATCTACACTTTCTTTATCATTTCTGGAATGTTCCTCTTCTAATATCTTAATTTTCAATGCGTCTGGTTTTGGCAATGCATCTCGAGATTCTATGGCACATCTAAAATTGTCAAAATAGGACGGCAAACTATACAGAAGCATTATAGAGATCAAATCATCATGCATTTCAATATCCATGTCCGCTAATTGGCTTACTACATCGAAAAATCGCATGACATGTTCTCTTAAGTCACCACCTTCATCCAATTTACGCAGTAACAACTCTTTTAATAGCGTAGCCTTTTTCGCAGGTCCCTTGGAAGCATGAATGTTCTGTAACTTTAACCATACGTCACGCGATGTCTTACAACCTCTCAAATGTCGTAATTCGCTCGGGGTTATGGATAAAATTAGGTCAGACTTAGCTTTAGAATCGCCAATTTCCCATTTTGCTGCTTCGGCTACCTCAGCTGGTTTCTTGATACTCCCATTAACGTATCCCCAGGCGTCGTTTTTTATTAACACTGCTTCAACTTGGATCTTCCATGTTTCATAATTACTCTCGTTGAGTTGATCAATTTTTACAGCACTACTCATTTCCGCTGAAAATTTCTTTCTTTTACCGTTAACACTATTCTTGAATCGTGCGTAGGCTACATAACCACTGTGGGGAATAAACCTATCACTATTTAGCAGAGATCTATAGCACAGTTAAACTAAGAAAGTGTATACTAGAAATTTATTCAGTGTTTACATGAGAACTGTTATTGACCGACTGACATACATAAAAGTAAACAAACAATTCATAGAACCGTTGCTACACAAATACAAATTTGACAGGGTTCCGTCTACTGCCAGTACTGTGGCCCCTTAAAATAGGCGTAACCAGATTCTATAAATATCACATTAACATAATACAAAATCATAATGCTCTAAATTAGAAATTATCCCAGTTACACAAGTTACACTAGTTTTGATTTTCAGTATATTGAAGATCCCCCAATATTATTATAAAGAAAAAAAAAAACAGTGTAAAATTTCATTTCAATCACTATCGTTTTTGAAAAGGGGTAGCTTAATGTTATATAATGCGATATGATCATATATTATGACCGGCGCCAAGGCCGTCTTTATACACGCGGGGGCCTTGGGCACTCAGGAATAGGGAGACCTAGAGCACTCAATAACGGGGCCCATTTAAAAAAAAAAAACGGGGTCGTGAGGTTGGGGGCCCCGGGCACGTGCCAGACCAGAAAGAGGGGCCAGCCCGGCGCAGCCTGCGGGCCGCAGCCCTCCGCGCACACGCCGGTCCGTCAACGCAAGCTCCTGACGACACTCGTCGGAACGGAGTGAAACATGTCGAGCGTTTTCGACTTAAAATACGTGAGTGACCCGTTTTGACATATTTATGAATGAAGTTTTGTTATTAACAATGTTCTATAATAACATATATTAACCTCTGGTAGACCTCTTCGAAAATGTCCTTAAAACGACCGTCATATCGCTTGAGAATTGTGTTCTTAGTAGACAAGTACAGCGGCCATTTCTTTTGTAGCGCCACCTAAACAAACAAGACTCGTAAAAATAATATCACAAGAATAATAGTTTTTAATGTACTTAAAGTGAATGACACCGCTAGTTCACCTGAAAGCTGGAGTGTGCGAAGGCGCGAATGGATTCGTCGGTGTTGTACATGCCGAGAGCCACCCCGGGCACCTTGAAGTCGAACAGTAGGCGCTTGTCTACGGTGCCGTCGGCCATAGTGTACACCATTTCCACCTAAAAAACAGAAATCAAACGTCCGAGTTTCATTGATAACAGGACAAAGAGCGAACACGAGCTAAACAATATCTTACTATACTTAACTATTTTGAAAGTTATTTGTATTTTGAAGGTTTTACACCGTTTAGTATAAGTCACTGGATGCCCAATAACATTCTAGCTACCACTTCTTAATCAATCCAATCCTCTTATCCGCAATCACTTTATAAATTACGAGTAAGCTTTAAAGCATTTAGCATTAGCATATGCCTTTGTAGTTAAAATTAAAGTTAATTAAAACAGATTGTGTTTCTTATCAATCCAAATGAACTTAACTATAATTTGAGACTAAAATAGTTATGTAACTTGTGTATGAAAAAAAAATTAAGAATGTTATGTCACCTCCCCGTAAGCGCCCGAAGCTGCTATTAATATTCAATTGTGTAGAAATGGTCCAAAGCTACTCGGAACGATAACGAATACCCTAATCATTGACTAACCTTTCCAGGTTTGGGCACAACAAAGTCCTGGGCCTTGTACTGGTCGCCGTGCGCGTGGCGGCCGATGACGATGGGCTTGGTCCAACCGGGCACCAGCCGCGGGATGCTGGCGCACAAGATGGGCTCGCGGAACACCGTGCCGCCCAGGATGTTGCGGATGGTGCCGTTTGGGCTCAGCCACATCTTCTTCAGCTTGAACTCTGCGATATAAAGAATATATTTATTTAGTCTGGTTCTCTAATATGGCTAAGAAATGCCCTTATGTACGATTCCCACCAGCGGGCTAGAGTCGGGCTGTGCCTGAGCGCATTTCACAATATCCTATTCATTATGTATGACAGACGCGATGGAGTCCGTCCGAAGCCGCGAGGCACCGATCAGCTTGCGGCCGTACAAATGTGAAATGCGCTCCGACGCCGCCCAGTCGGTGGGAATCGTACATTATGGCACATGTAATTCTACTATTGTAACTTACATTTGTAACATATGTAAAATAGTATGGAAGTTTGGACTTCCATACTATTTTACATATGTTACATTCATAGCTTTAGTATGTGTTTTATGCTTAGTCTGAGGGCCTGCGGATGTTTGTATTTTTGCTACGCTTTGCGTTTCGTCGCTTCTAAGCCTTCTAGTTCTCCACAATACATTGCAAACAGCATATAAATATGTTGACCTAACATTGGGTTCGTTACAGAAGGTTCCTGCTGTGATAAGTAATATTTTCATCAATTAACATGTATAATAAATAAATTAGGCTGCTTCTCGACTAGAGATATGCTAAGCCATAAAATGTATAAGCAAGCTGTACTCGACAAATTATGGAGTATAATACATGGAAATATTTGTTAGGAATGTTCATTTATTTTATTCGGACTCGTGTTACACCGAAATTATAAGTATTGGGGCAGGGATGAACTCAGATAAAATTAATTTTTAGACCTGCACCATTACAAGATAAGATATTTTCAGTAGAAAGGTACCTAACATTCAGTCTAGTTCGTATCCCATTCGCTAATTCAGACCTATTTACACGGCTAGCGCGACTTGAGATATATCACGCCGATGCGTCCTTCCCGCGCAAGCTGCACCAAAATGGGCTAGTATGGCAGTATCTACATACATTTTATTTATTATATGTATGTAGAAACACAAAAGTATTAAAATAATCTGTCGATCACAAACACGTAATCCTTGTTTACACGGTGTTTTATTTTAAAGTCCGTTAAATTCAAGGGTGCATTCCTGAGCTTAAATTAAGTAACTTTCTCAAAGAAACCGGTCTCAAAATAATTCCTTTATTGAGATAATCAATTGTTTATTTTATCTGATAAGGCCCTTACGAGCGTGTACACCTGCCTTAGGGGTAGGGCCTGTTTACATATTGATTAGTATTTAGTTATCGAGTTTATACGTTTGCTACTAAACACAAATACTATCTCAGACGATCGATATTCGAAATGTCATTGATATATCAAGGTTTTTAATTGTTTGGTGGATTTATTAAAAAATAAATAAACAAAACTATGCCATGCAGTTTCCTTAAATGTACTTAGCCATGCCCCAAAGTTAACGGAGTTTAAAAAAAACACCGTGTAATATATGTGGCAGTACCTTCAACTCTCTGTTCATCAGGCGTGATGGTGGCGCACTTAATCCCGACGTTGTGCTTGAGAATGGCGTGCGCGGCGTCGATGGTCACCTGGTCGTCCGTGGCGTCGCGGTGCGGCAGCCCCAGGTCGTAGTACAGGCAGTCCAGCTGACAAAGAACATTTGAAGATCGTACTATGTCGCGGATCCATATCTAGTACTGACAGTAATGTACGTGCTTTGCTTTGCACTTTTGGCGCTGGTATTATATTACGAGTAGGTATAGTTATATTACAACTGCCTAATAGCGAGGCCCGTTTCATGGAATGGAAGCTCGTAGTTAGCACAAGCGGAATATCTTTTCAACTCGCGTCTACTACTAAGCCTCCTAAAGAAGAAGTGGTTCGGAAAAAGTAGCAGCACATTATGGTGATTTTTAATTTTAATTTGTGGTAATTTTTAAGCAGTATATTATAGTAAATACAAAAAAAAAATCTGTAAATACACTAACACTTACTTAACATTTTATCTATAAAATTAAATACAGTCGTATTCAAATGAAAGGGCGATTTCAAGTTTTTGCGTTTTATATACTCACCTAAAACTTTTTGTACAATGTCTTCTAATAAGAGATTCATGAGGTGTTTCTCATAAACATAGTTTTTTCTTTAAGTTTGATGAGATACCTTCATTGTCTTTTGTTTAATAGTTCACTTTATTTGGGCGCTGTACCAAAAAGGTACAAAAGGAACCTTATGGTGCGATTCTGTCCGTCCGTCTGTCTGTCACATTTCCAAATATCTCGATAACTACTTGAACTATCGATTTGATATTTGGAACAGCTTTGAACAAGGCTAACCCGAACGCATATAAAGTATCATTTTTAGGGTTCCGTAGTCAACTAGGAACCCTTATAGTTTCGCCATGTCCGTCTGTCTGTCTGTCTGTCCGAGGCTTTGCTCCGTACACGTAAATTGGGGGTGAATTTTTTTTTACTGCAACCCTACAGTGTGGGGTATCGTTGGAAAGGTCTTTCAAAACTAATAGGGGTCTTCAACAAACATTTTTTAATAAAGTGAATATATTCGGAGATAATCGCTCCGAAAGAAAAAAGAAATGTGCCCCCCCCCCCCCCCCTCTAACTTTTGAACCATAGGTCGAAAAAATATGAAAAAAATCGTGAAAGTAGAACTTAAGAAATACATTAAATGAAAACTATAGCGGACATGATCAGTTTAGCTTTTTTGAGTTATCGCAAAAAGTTTCCCCTTCATTTTAGTAAAAAGACTTACTTTAATTAGGTACTGATTATGCAAATTTGCCTATTTGTTTAACTCTGGTGAAAGGTACCGTTTCATCCCTTGGTTAACAATTTACTATACTTTAAGCTCCAGTTTAGCTTATTGTGACGGAAGAGTAACTACGGAACCCTACACTGAGCGTGGGCCGATATGCTCTTGGCCGGTTTTTTATGTATTGTTATTACTTTTAAAGTATCATTTTTTATGTTAATTTACAATATTACTTTTAAAGTATCATCTTTTATGTATTTTTTATGTATATAATTGCCTTTACTATATGCATAATATATGTGATGCAAGTCAAAATCGGCTAGCTAGAAAAAAATATTGAAGGAATATCTTTTTTTTACCAAAATCTATAACATTTGGCGGTTGATATTTTGTATACTTGCTAATAATATAAAGCCACATCATCAAAAAAAAATACAAAACTCGCTGGGGGCAGATTCACTTAGCTTATCCTAGCATGGCCTTTGACCATATACCGGTAGCAGCGCCACCTACTAGTCCAATCGGTTTTTCAAATCATCCATGTATACTAAAATCTTCTCAGAATATAAAAAACACTTTTCTGAAAACAGCTTCAAAATCGGTTCAGCCAAACTGAGACCCTACGGCTTAGTAGTAGCTATAAGGCGGTTAAAAAAGTTAAAAATCCTACGAGATCACTAAATTAAAAGGTCTCATTTGCTACCAGAAGTAGTGATAACTGAATATCTGAAAGGGTTGCAAGTTCAGAGACAGATAGCCGATTGTTAGTGCATTGCGTGACAACAAATTAGCCTGAATGTCAACTATTTGGCCGTGAACTTGACACCTTTTCACTGATAGATAAAAGTGTTATCCTTTTTAGGGTTCCGTAGCCAAATGGCAAAAAACCCTTATAGATTCGTCATGTCCGTCTGTCTGTCCGATTATGTCACAGCCACTTTTTGTGTAAAACTGTTACTTTTGATCGTTAGCGTGTGACTATAATTGGCGTATTTTATATAGGTATTAAATCATGTTTCGGTAGAATGTACACTAGATAGCTACTCAGAATACCTACGTAATAGTACTGCAGGTTGAATAACATCAACGTTATCGCAATACGATAATTGTTATTTTTCGCTGGTTTAAGTAAGGGCAGGTTTCTATATTTGTTTAACAGACAATTCTAAAAATATTCCTCAACAGAGAGGCAGTCAAGGATCAGATGCAGGTAGATATTATCAACATTCCTTCAATGATTTCTCGTTAAGTAGATACTTTGTTTGGCGGTCCGTAATGTGTAGGTATTTTATTCGTATAGATACTTTAATTTACTGTTTTCGACGCGAAATGGTAAACGTAATATTTAATAATACTGATATTCTTAGGCCACTTTTTGCAGATAATCAGACTGGCAATCAGAGGTTATTTTAAAGGTTATTTATTTGAACATAATTTAAAATAAATATAAAAGATACGGCTGGCCATAATGACCAGATTTAGATTAAATTTGGCATACAGATGCTTTTTTATCCAACTACGGAAGGGGTTATAGTTTTAGCAATCTGTGTAGGTATAGTATTTACCTACTTATGTAAATCTAAACTTGGTTCTGCCCGCAAATTTGTCTGCGTGGTACGATGATGATGATGGATAAAAATTATCCTTAGTATGTCTTGCTGGTAAGGGCAATAATTTGTGTGATGATATTTATTCCTGAGTCATGGGTGTTTTCTATGTATTTAAGTATTTATATATACACATACAATACACGCCTTATGGAGCTTACTGAAGGACTTAGTCAATTTGTGAAATAATATCCTATAATATTGAATACTGTTATGTCTCCTTGGATTTCACGGGCCTATAAATTCCGATCTTTTGATAGACTTGCGTGGGAATATAAATAGATCCAACACGTAGAGGCCCTAATTCGTAGGGAAGTAGGGATGTAACTTGTATGTTTGCGTCGTGTGTTTATTGTTCAACCTATCGTAAAATTGATTGAATCGATTTTAGTAAATGAAGTGTCAATCGATTCGTTTTTATAAGGCGAGTGCATAGGCATAGGCTACATTCGATTATTTGGTTGTTTAATGATAACTATTAAGGTTCTTAACTGAATTTACACTTTAATTAAAGCGCCCACTATACGGCTGGCAAAGCTCCCGACTGTGCAAGGTTACCCTGACCAATAAAATTTGCTTGCTAACCATTGACATACATACCTATTATCTAAGGACGGGCCTTAAGGGCAATGAGAATGGGGCCAGTACAGCGGTATCCCACGCACGAATACGAGCCATTCGTGCAGTCTAACATCACAACGCGATTGGTTGATGAGTCCACATCACGCGCGCGATTGGTCGCAACTAGTTGCGTTAGACTGCACAATTGGCTAGAATTCGTGAGTGACACCACTGAACTAGCACCATTCTTAGTGCCCGTAGGGCCCGTCCTTAGATATATGTCAATGTTACTTACCACCTACTATACACGGCCAAGGACGCAATGATCGGAAGCTACTAAGTTACTATTGGAGAATATGGTATAGGGACCGTGCGCGTTGGAGGGTCTGCCATCTTGTGGTCTGAATCGGAACCATAAACATGCACATTTACACGTCACGTGCTTTCTTGTGCATAGTAGGTTCTGCCATCTTGTGGGCTACATCGGAACAAAAAACATCACATTTACGTCTCGCGCCAAAAATCTGACGGCTCCTGTGCTGCCTCCTACAGTTCATGCACGCTCCCTATGATATAAATCATTTGTTGCGTTAGATCTTGACACATATCAAAGTTGTTAATTTAAGATTAGACCTTAATTAAAGCAAAAAAGAAAAGTAACTATCATTTTGTGCCCATGTTGCCGTATTGCAGGCACATATCAGGCGCCATACGATTTATTCAATTTGTTGTATGTAATAATTGACTTATGCCAATTGTCAGGAGGTACAGTAGGTATGTATGTATAGATACATATACGTAATTGGGACAGATAATTTAACATTGCCCCAGTAAAACGCGATAAGCGAGTCACATACATTAGATAACTTGCAATCACAAGTACTCCAGCGTCATTAGACGTATTTGCATCAAGCTTATTATGAGAGATAGCTAAATGCCACCAGCTAGTTGTACCTGCTTGTTTTTCCATCACCCATTCCAATTTGTAAGAATAAAATCACGTTGATTTTATTTTATTTCAAATAATTCCGTCTGGAATAATTCTTCGGTGAGTGAATTGAATGGAAATAAAATATTCTTATTCCAATAAACAAAACATGATTTTTTATTTGAAATAATATTCCATGAATAATTAAGAATTGTAACATGAGAATTTTTCTTTATAAAGTCGATTTAGCCGATGAAGCTGGTATGTAAGTATGTCATGCATGAAAGTAGGTAGCCATGGGAATCGGGTTGTATGGAGCCGCCGCTACTGCAACTCGCTACATTTGTTTAAGTTATGATGACTGAATATATTTTCATATTTCTAAATGAACTTCGGTGCTTTTAGTGTCCTTGTTGCTACGGAACTTTTATTACTGAGTTATTACATGGTCTTTTTAAATACCTCTTATTTAAAATTTCTTCATATTATTAAATGGCAAAATAACATGCTCAAAGATCTTTTGAAGAGCCGCCAGCCGCAGGTGTTCAGTAAGTAAAGCCATAAAACATCAAAGTGTTTGGCAAGACACATCGAATGAGCCGAAACACGGTGTCTTGATTTTGTTTACTTTAGGAGTTCCTTTGGCCACCTTCAGACTCCATCATCAGACCAGCTTCATGGCACCATAATATTGCACAGTCACCAAATCCACCAGATATTCAAGTATACGGAATTTGAGCCAAATCGAATGTAAGGAAGTGGTAGTAAATCGACTCGCAAGATTGATCTAACAACAACCTCAAACTTTATTCTAATTCTAAATAACATTTTATTCTACTAAAACCTTATTTAAATTAACTCCATTTCTGGAATAATTATTCCGTCTTTTATTCTTCATTTAAAATAAAAATTGCATGATTTATTTCATTTCATTTTAAAATAAAAAGGGATGGATTTATTCTTATTCCATTGTGTTGGAATAAGAATAAAATTTCTGTTTTTATTCTTATTCTTATTCGAATAGATTTTTGCCCAACATTGATCTTACCAATATTTTAGAATAAATCACAGAAAAAATATATGGTATAAAGTTTAAATTTAAAAGGTGCTCATGAGTAAAAATATTCCTAATCAACCTAAATAGAATTCAATATGCGAGACCCAGTGAACGGAATTTCTGTTCACTGGCGAGACCTCATTCAACTGGCTCAGGAACAAATTTAATATTTGTGCTCATCACACACTTATTAAAATAGTTTATTTGAATAACATATACAATTTTATAGACAAGTTAATAAAAATAGACTATAAATAAACTTAAAATGAATGATAAAAGTAAACTTAAAATAAGGGTCTTATAAATAGAAAATGTCCTCAAGCTCGCTACTGTGTGAACTCACTCACTACTGGGAAGTGTGCCCAGAAGGCTGGCTGCATTGCGTTGAATGGCAATGCTTATATGTTGAGCGAAATACTGGCCAGCCTTTTGCTTCGCAATCTATATTGTTAAAATTAAATTACCACTGGATACATAGACACCCTACTTTTACCCTATTGAAGTACAGGTTTGACATTGATTTAAACAATTTGACAAGAGTAAAGTATATAGGGAGCATGCAAGAACTGTAGAAGGCAGCACAGGAGCCATCAGATTTTTGACGCGAGGCGTAAATGTGATGTTTTTTGTTCCAATGTAGCCCACAAGATGGCAGACCCTCCAACGCGCACGGTCCCTATAATTTGATGATGACAAATTGACAGCTCATTGCTCACAACTCTCATATGGCATTGGTTTTTTTGGCTGTTATCTTGAACTGTTTAGACTAAAACATTGATAGGGTGACAGTAAATTTCAATTAAATATTTAATTTAATCTTTAAATTGGGTATGATAAAAAATTACTTATAATTTTGCTAATGCTACATAAATCTGATTGCCATCAATAATTGAATTAGAAATATTGCACTACAGTACTGTGTATCATATATAATATTAACAATATTATTTTTGTTAGTATAGATTTACTTAACACTAATTCTCTACTCTATGTAATCTACAATTCCATAAGGCATTTTATTACATTTTAATATGGTGCAGTTGATAAAAATTCTCTGACTGTGTAAAGGTTAATTTAATTGAATATTTACATACCTTCACATAAGGAAATATAAGCTTTTCTTTGATCATAGCCCAAATAATTCTGGTCATCTCATCTCCATCCATCTCCACAACAGGTTTGGCTGCCACCACCCTTTTAGCAGTTCCATCTTAAAAGAAAAAGAAATGGTAACATTGTGAGTAAAGTACTTATTTGAGCATATTGCACCCAGTCATAAAATATGTTTTTACATAATATTTAAAATCTTGACTATTGCCATCTGGCATACTAAATTCGCTTAATCGGCGGTACCTTAGTATTTGTGTATGACAGGGGACACATCTAAATTACTAGAATGCATTATTCTCTTGGGTTTTTCTTAACCAAAACCCAAAATAATGTAAAAATTATAACGAAACGAAAAAACGAAACTTACAGTTTCTGGAGGAACATGTAATGTGTTCAGACACAAATTTGAACAAACGTTTGCTGTTGTTACGGGCCATTTCTTTTGTCCTCTAAAACGGGTGCAGGCAGTGTGGCGTGAGCCGGTGCGAATTAACAACTCGTACACGTCTCGGCAGGACGAACGACCCAACTGGAAAAAATAAAACGAATAACCGGATTGTCCCTGGCGACGGCCAATGTGAATACTTCAACAACTTTAAATTTGCAGGAGTCGGGCGTTAGGACATCAACCCGCTGTATTTAATATTAAGTTATTATGTATAACAATTTAGTTACCTAAATTTTTATTACTGCAGAATTACCGCCGCCGATTAGAAATGGCACTAAGTGTAGAATGAACAGCAACGCGAGCTCGTTTATTAAATTGGTACAAGCGAACCAGATAAAATTAAAGTCTAAAGTTGAGTTGCTGATTATTAGTGATGTACAAGTGCTGTTAATATCGATAACTATTTGACATCTGTCAAAAACTGACAGGTGAGTTTAGAGCGTTGTGTCGACACAATAGTTATCTATTTTAAGCCCAATTTTGTCAATAGAAAATATAAAATAAAAAACTATGTTCATCCCTTTCTTTGGCGTAATGATACTATCGTAAGAAAAAGACGGTGTGATCCTTTGTATCTATGCTATAGTGACAAGCTACCCTTGTCGAACTATGTATTTTGTTAAGGCGCTAAGGTCATACATACTGTACTAACCAATACTTATGTCCTACTTAGTTAGGTACTGTAATTAATTATATTTTAAAAATGTAAATTACATTACATGCAAAATTCTACGCTGAATAATAAATTTCAATATCTGATAAATGTTACTTTTACATTTATGTAAGGGTTAAAACAAATAGACTCAAACCAAGATAAGTTGGCAGCAATTTAGAAAACCCAGAGAGTGCAAGTGTTATTTTAAACGTCAAACTTCTATGAAATTATGACGTTTACTTAACACTTGCACAGGCTGGGATATCACAATCACTGCCAACTTAGCTTGGTGTGACTCTAGAAAAATATTGTCCACCAGCTGCGTAATATTCTCTATCGCTCGCTTATTAGCCTTTAAAAGTGGATTGGTAGAAATGTAGTTCATTTCTTTGAAATTTTTATTTTGATTTTGCAATATTAATATTTATTCATTTGAGTATTTGAAACAAATTTTATGACTTTGAAATAATATTTAATAACCCGAACAAGAGCATGGCGTATCATGCTCAGTGTATGGTTCCGTAGTTACACATCCGTCACGGTAGATTGCCTTGAAAGAGAGGTATTAGTAAGCATCATGTACAGTCAGCAGAGGGAGTACCTTCGCGGCACTTTGTATGTCTTTGTTATACTAAGAAAAGAATGGAAGACATTTTGCAATACCTCAAAAACAGCGTAACCGATCTATACAACACAAAATATACTTGAATTGATACACGTCACTCCCAGGAAACTTTAAGTTGTGCAAAAAAGGGACGCACTTATGTCGCATAGCGGCCGGGAAACATTCCAGTGTTTTCGATTGCTTCGCAATCACACCGGCAACCTGTACGCGGCCATTAAAATGCATCGGCTACATCAAAAATGTATGGCCATAATAGGCGGGCCATACATAAAATATTATCGTATGTTGCATAGTCAGGCTGCAAATGCCGGCATGCCGGCAACAATGTCAGCACACTGTTGCAGCCATAGGTATATTTTAGTAAAAGTATAGCTCGCCTAGAAGCAGCTTATATATTTTTATTATTCACTCGCGTTGATACTTGTCAGAAAATGTTGTTACAATTTGTATACATTTTTTGTTTAAGGCCATGATATTTAAAGCTACGATAAATGATGCTGAGCCCATGGTTGATACTTACAGCTACCACTATTACGATCTAATATAAAGTACATGAAGGTAGATATTAGCTGCAGCCGTATCGATATGTTACGTGGGCCTGTTTAAACTGTCATGCACGTCACTACTAATCAACTTTTCTGTCGCGATCACAGTAGATACGCGAGCGAGAGTGTAGCGGGAATTTATTTAGTAATCGGCCGGCAGCCGCTGGCTTGGCTTGGTTTTCTGGTTATCGGCGTAGCGACGTGGACCAATATTCCGAGCTTAGTGTTTTTTATTTTTTTCATTAGGGTAAGTGATTTTTTCGTACATACGCTACTAATAAACTCTACTCTTGGGACTGTTATTTTTAGATTAGCTACATGTTACAGCTCCAGTGAGTAACAAACCGTGTTTTTTTAAATATGCAATGTAATATAAATTATCTCTGCGTATTTTTGCGAGCGAGTTATTGAACTCTACCCGGCATCTTTTTGTGTCATGCATGAAATTAAAGGGAACGCAGTTTTATTCAACGGGCGTTGTAATTATGTTTCTTTCAAAACGTCACCAAGTTTCTATATTGTTTTAGTTTGTGTTTTTTTTATTTATATAATGCGTATTGAAAATACTGCTAGTTTAACTAATTACATTTAACACTTATATACATTGTAAACTTTTTTTTACTGTGGGTATGTTTTTGGTGTGAGTATGTTTCATAACTAAAGATAATTTCAGATTAATATCATATGGTTTAATTTTTAGTTAATATTTGAAATTGTATCACTGTAAATAATTTATCTTGCATATAAGACATTGGCATTAATTAAAAAGACATGATAATTTTATGTTGCATAAAGATACTAGCTCTGTTCAATCTGGTTTAATCTTCAAAAGAATACCATCTCCATAAAAATCCTTTGTTTTAAGTTATAAGGGAATGCATTTTTCTTAATCTATGTCATTTATGTTATATTTTTATATAACATATTACTTATTAATTAAAATTTTCTGCATCAAATATATGCAGGTAGTTTCAAAAGTACTTAGAGTTAAAATAAGATCTAGGTAGAAGAGACACACACTGTAAAATTAGTCTTGTCCTAATTTCCTAGTACTAATTTCATCTCAGATGAGAATTGTTTGGTGATCGAGGTCTATTATTATATACTTATAGTAAATATAAAAGTATACAGACTGTAAAGAGAGAGATAGAGAGAATGTGAAAGAGACTTCTGTGAACATTCACTTATCACTTTCTTGTGCTAGCACTATCAGCCCTAAGAATTAGTTTGTCTTTATTTTCAGCTATAGGTTCTGCTACAACACATTTTTAAACTAATCAATCCTTTAATAATTTGTTTATGAAAGTTGTCTTTTTTCATTTTATTAGGTGAGAGTATTTCATGATTGATGAAAATTGTTTGATGCTTGGTTCCAGCTGTTATAATGTGTGGTTGCACGAGGATCCTGAGAGCCTGCAAGCCGCTGCCCCCGTCATGGCACCTGCGGCTTTACAGTTCTTCATCTGCTCCCCCCACCATCCCTGGAGTGCCATATAAGAAACTCACTGTTGGCATACCTAAAGAAATTTGGAATGAAGAAAGGAGGTAGGTATCTAATATTATTAAAGTTATCAAAAAACCCTATTAGGTTCTTAATTATTATTAATATCTGTCTAGTTAAAATAATGGTATGTTTACTTATATGTAAAAAAATTGAAACTTACTCCAAAACAATAATAAAATTGTTAATAGGTATTATAACTGGATATTAATCAAATCTTAAGTATACTAACTTTCCGATTGAATTGAAAATTGTATCCAATTATCTATATATTTCTCCCTTCAACTGTGTGTGGTGTAGTACATAAAGTTATACATTTCCAGGGTGGCCGTTGTACCAGCAGTAGTTAGCAAATTAGTAAAAAAGGGTTTTAGTGTTAATGTCGAAGAGAATGCTGGATTTTCGGCCAACTTCAACAATAAGTTATATGAGGAGGCTGGTGCTAAAATAACCTCTACAAAGGATACATTCCAACAATCTGGTAAATATTTTATAAGTAAAGACATTATGTACATTGTATTTGTAAACGCCTTTCAATTCCTTATTAATCATATTACAGTGGAATCCGTTTATTATGACTCCGCTTATATTGACCGCTGTAAAATGTCTTACATGTATACATGATCACTAGTCAGCCTGGAGAACTTATCCCCTCGGTCAGTTTTCAAAGTTTAAAATGGCGGCCGCCGCATGCGCTGTTGTTAAACCATTACGTTTTTCATAGAAGCTTTTATCAATGTAATAGTGTTAATGTTTCTGCTGTCCTTAGCTAGATGTACAAATACGGCGGTGGCCGAATAACAGCGTCCGTTGCTGGAAGTCCTTAGGGCCGCTGTGCCCTGAGGCCTTCTGGCGCAGACATTAGCTGAGCCACTTTCCCTTTCGATTAGTTTTTAAGCATTATTGTGTACTTTATTATGTACCTATGTCTAAACTTATTGAATAAACGTCTTTATTATTATTATTATCACTGACTATAGTGTTCTTTAGATTATTTACTACTCATAAGATGATTCTAAAGAGTCCAAACTATAAGAAAACAGACTCCCTATGTTTGCCGAACTTTAAGGGTTATTAAACTCTTTAATTAAAAGGGTAGAAACTTACTTTCTAGAGATCGTTTATACATACAGTATTGTCAAATAACACGCATAACAAAATCATACGCACAGTGAGACCGAAAAGTTAATTCCACAAATGGCGTGGCGCCTAGTGAAACCCTAGCAATGCTTCGATTGCTCGGTAATTATGAAGTCTTAATAATACAGTTAGTTCACCCCTTCAGTTGATTACTATCTACAGATAGAAAATATGAGAAAATGTCAGCTACTTAGTTCTTATTTCCGTCGTCTTTTCCACACGCCGCCATCATTGGCACAGGCGAGTCAATATGCTTGGGCTATACTTTTTTCTTTACCTGTTATGTTAACATTTAACATGCAATTTTGAACTCTCTCCTACTTAATAAATTTCGTCTGCACTGTCACATTGTCTTTTATATTGGCGATGGTGGTTCAAAACAGAGCCCGTGCCATCAATCGAATAGATAGGTGCATGGACTTAGTTCAAATAAACACTTTTAGCAAAATATTCGGTCAAATATAGAACTTCATGTCCAAGCAAAAAGATTTTTACCTTAGTATTAATATTTTATCACATATGATTAACTTCGGATTTTTTTGGTCATTTGCGGCAATGACAACTTCTTTGCTTTGTTTCAGATATCGTTCTAAAAGTCCGTCCACTTTTAGATAATGAACTTCCAAATATAAGGAATGAAAGTACTTTAATATCATTTTTATACCCTGCTCAAAACCAAGACTTAATCAAGAAACTTGCTGCCAAGAGGATTAATGCGTTTGGTAAAGTATATTTTAGAATTCTTACGATAATCATATTCAAAGAGATGTAGGAATTAGTCGGTTGATGTTAGTGCTATCTATTTCTTTCGTGTATCTATATAACAGGCAATATTAAATTAAAATGTCGGATGTAGTCGAGAACTTTCGCTGAGGTCGATAGATGAGGGCAGCGCACGAACCGTAGTTTTACAGATCTTACAACCCAGCCAAAACCACTATGATTAATTTTGCTTACTGGTTTGTGCTTGCATTATTCTGTGTAGTTTTATTATTTCCCATTCACTTATTTTATAACGAGGCAAACTGGTGCATCTCTTTCGACATTTCTGCAAAAGTATCAGTAAGTATGAATGAAAATGTAAATAAGACCAGCGGCGATAACGATTTACTATTTTCTCGCGTAAGACGCGAGCGTGTAGATGAAGATCTCGCGTGAATAAAAGAGATTCAAATAAAATCTCGCTCATTTCTTCTCGTTGATCGAAGCTTATTTGTTGGCAGCAATGGACTGCGTGCCGCGCATCAGCCGCGCGCAGGCTTTCGACGCGCTGAGCTCCATGGCCAACGTGGCCGGCTACCGCGCCGTCATCGAGGCCGCCGCCAACTTCCCCAGGTTTTTCTCTGGTACCACATAATTCATTTATATTGTGTATGATATAGTGGTTCTAATACTTAACAAATTGTTTCAAAGAACCTGGTCATAATTGACGTATACTTCAGGCTTCAGGATTAAATTTAGAGTGATCAATTGGTGGGAGCGCAGCTACCCTGACTCCTGAAGGAGTGTACTTAGTTTGGATTAAGTATTAGAGACTGGTATAATATTAATAGTGACGCCCTAGATACTGTATTTACCTATACGCCGTACGCAGGTCAGATGACAGCGGCGGGACGCGTGCCGCCGTGCCGCGTGCTGGTGGTGGGCGGTGGCGTGGCGGGGCTGGCCGCGGCCGCGCAGGCGCGCTGCATGGGCGCCGCTGTGCGCGCCTTCGATACGCGTCCCGCCGTGCGCGAGCAAATCGAAAGTCTTGGCGCGCAGTTCATAACTATGGATGTTAAGGTTAGTGTGCGTATGTGTACACCATGTGTACTCGTACAAAGGTCTATAATGCAAGAAGGGTATTCAAATATTGAAGACGCCAAGGTTTAATGGTGCAATGACATTGGGACGTTCCGGCATTGTTTTTAGTGAACGTCACGACACGGTGTGACTGCACCGTAATATAATTCAGATAATTTGGTTCAGTTTCAGGCAAGTGTGATTGAAAAGTATGAGGTAAAGCGATAATGACTTATTGCTTGGATTCATTATATTTTTTACATCACATTCCAAGGCACCGCGTCAATGTGCTTTCCTTGTTTTCATTCAGATTACCACATATTTTCTTAGACTCATTGTTACGGTCGCTGGTTAACTGGTTGATAATGATAATACAATCAAAAAGTTGTCACGCAAGTGAACTTTCTCGCTTATGAAAATGTTTGTATGTATTGTGTAAGCAATGAGTCTATATCTTCGCTTCATTCGTATTTAAGCGACCGTGACACGGATTGTGACTCTTGGAGACCCCATCTCTAAGTATAATTTGTTAAACTATGTAATATTTTAGTTCTGACACTTAGAGACATTTATACTTCTAAATAATTTTTATAATATAGTTTTTTTTTTTAATTCGATAATAAGAGACTTTTTACATCTCTAAGTAATTCTAATACATTCGTTTGAACTGATATTTGCAGTTAGTTGTTTTTTTATATCTGTTGTTGTTGTATGTCAATTCCATGTTGACGTGTAAAAGTGCCCTTTTGGCGTATTTGCTGTATAAATGTTGTTGCATTAATAACCTGAAAGAATATAATACTAATCGGAACTGCACTGGACATGCCAAACCTAGAGACCGCAGACCACACGGACACTGTATTTATGGAGCCCTTCCTTATGAAGTGCGCGAAGTATTATCGACGAGCAAGTTTACTTGTAAAATGCTACGTTGCAAGCAGCATTACTAATATGCATCTCACACCTTTTGCTACTAATATTTTTATTTAATTAATTGAAATTAGAATCGGCACATTGGAAGCGCATTTATTTATACCTAGTCCTTGATAAGTAATTGCAAGCACGTGATTAGCGCATATCAAGATCAAAAATATCTAGACCAAACACGCGCAAAGCACGCAGGTGCCACACACCCTTCTCGTAACCTCTCGGCGTCCAGGAGTCTAAATAAATACAGATTATCTTTTCAATAGCTTGAATAATTAACACGGGCATCAATTACTCATCTCATTTACATATGCTTGACCAATCCTTTGCTATTGTTTTGAATATTTTGGGATTAGCAACAAACTATAACCGTCGCCTTGTACTACCTTCAAAAAGTTGACACAGCACAACACGATACAAGCTTAACACTATAAGATTGTGGCATTTACGTAATAAACTTATTTATGCATAATTGTTTTAATTGCATTAGTTTTGAATATAATACAGAGGATAAGAAATAAACCGATTATAGTACAAGTTGTGACAGTTACAAATAACCTGAAGTGGGGTGAGCACATAAATAATATAGTCAAAAAGGCAAATTCGTTCTTGTATGTTATAAAACGCTCCTTCCAATGCATATCTGTTGAAGTTTTTACCAAAATTTATAAAACATATGTCCGCCCTTTGCTCGAATATGCTTTCCAAGTATGGAATCCCTATTTTGTCAAAGACATTGACCTTTTAGAGAGTGCGCAGCGAAGAGCCACCACGATTCCATTTAAGCTCAAACGCCTACCTTATGAAGAAAGGCTAAAGGTGCTGAAGCTGCCCACACTTAAAGCCAGGAGAGCGAGAGACCTTCTTGAGTGTTTTAAGATTGTTATGCACTGTTACAATCTCCCCGATATTCACAAGAGAACGGTCAGCCGCAAGACCCGAGGTCACAGCCTAAGAATTGTTCGCCCTCCCACTACTACTAAAGCTGCATATCATTCTTTGTCCAACCGTGTCGTGGTGGCTTGGAACCGTTTACCGGATAGTGTTGTAACTGCTCCCTCGGTCAATGTTTTTAAAAACAGATTGGACAAGTGGCTTTTAAAAATAAGTTAGGCTGATGTTACTTACTGATGTGATACGACTTTACAAACTTTGAACTGTATAATACAGGACACTGTGTGACGCTCATCAGCTAAATAGCTGCTCGCCTATAATTATATAATAATAATAATATCAATTTTAGGTACAACTTAAAAAAAACATAATAATAATAAATTATATAAAATTAAAACTAAAATATAATAGAACTTAAAATAAACTTATAAATAAAAAATGCTCCCCCAGGTCACCTTCATGCATTATGGTACCCAGAAGGCTGGCAGCGTTACCTTTTTGGATGGCCAGGCTTATCCTCTGGCCGAGATAGCTGCCAGCCCTCCGGTCACCTGAGGTGTCTGTTAGACGCTGGGAAATTTCCTTGAATATTATTTTTGCGCTAGGCCCCCACGGTCCCAGAGTTTCTACGCCAAACGGCGCAAATATATAGCCCTCACCGAGGACAGCATATTTGCGCCGTTTGTTCTGTTCTGTGGTTGTAGCCGCAGCTCCCGCCTTGACGGAGGTCGCCTGTAGGTGGGACGGCGCGAGCGTATCAACGCAAGTGGCGTCCTCCTAAGCTTCCACGGAATGAGTGTCATGCCGTCGGGTCGCTTGCCGTCGTCGCGTGCGATACCGTTCGGCTCTAGGATGGCCGGCACGCTAACGGAGGCAAGCGCCCTCCGGATGACATCATTCAGGGAGGCATGGCGCGAGATGCGGCCCGCGCTTCTCTGGCAGGACAGTCCGTGGTGGCCCAGCTCATCAACATAATATCAATTACGAATGTGAAAGTGGGGGTTCTTAATAAAGCTGTCATACCTAACTATAAAGAACCTAATAAAAATCATACATGCTTGTTACCATTTACAGTTAAATATAATAAAAAAACAAATCATTCACCACATTTTCTAATACCTGGACTTTCGGTGTTCTCAATTTTCGTACAGTCTAAAATAAAGGGCGTCCGAAGTCCGAACCTCTATCAAGCTATAACAGCCACATCCAGAAGTAGGATCCGTTTATTCGTTCGGGAGCAGAAGAGATAACATGTTTTTCTGCGTACCTATATACGACTGGGAATACAAGTATTAATGGTTTCCTATTGTAACTTTTATAACCTATAGGTACCTGGTGTGTGCAATGTGTATGATATGCCCTGAATAGGATGAACACGCGCGGTTTACTCTAATATGTACTCGTTCATTTAGTAGCTGCTGCCGATGCCCAGCTGTTGACGATGTTACATAATATTGTTTGATATGTCGGTGTCACTAATAGAACCGACCACTTTGATAAGATGTTTTATTACTCTTAATAACTGGTTGTTTTGTTCGTATTTGTTCACAGTTTAAAAACCCACATATTTAGATGTGAATACCTTTGCCTTTACCTCTTAGAAAATATACCTATAAATTAAAGTGCTAAACCCCTTTTTTTTTTTTTTTTTTTTTTCACGGAATGATATCTGATCACGATGCACAATGCAACGAGGGCTATAAGTGTGGTGTTGTATTTATTAAGATAGTTTTACGTGTTTGATAAATTGATTATAGAAGAAACATAGCTAGCAGCTATTTAGTCAGGTTATGCATTTTATCCAGCAGTACTATTGCTGGGATATAAACTAAATATCAATCGCAAATGAAAATATAAATGATTACGCTTCGTGTGCCTGCTTGCATCTGTTGGTTAAAAACTCCACGTAATATTGTAGGTATATTATATTTACTTTATGATTTGCATGCTATTTGGGATAGATAACATATGTGTAATACAGTACAATATGTAATAATATTTGCTGTGGTATTTTACCTGGCCGAACAAATCGCAAAATCAAGTAAATATGTTAAATCATGATTCATTCAGCATTATCGATCGCTAATACGCATTTAGGACACGGATAGTGATAGTTTTATCAACAACGATGAAAGCTTTCTCTACGCATAATTTTAAAGTGCCGCGGCCCTCGACGATACCTTGTAATTTGCAATACACAGAACTGAGAACTTAGCCATAGCTATAGCCTATCTTAGTATCTATACCCAACCTATGATCATTTAGACGAAATCCTCTTACTTTACAGCACGAAACCAGCGCCACTGCGTATGTATTTACGTAGTAATTAGGCAGATACGTAAATGGTGCCTTTGCGCTATTTCACCAATAATTGTTTGTACAGGAGGATGGTTCAGGAGAAGGTGGCTACGCCAAGGAGATGAGTGAAGACTTCCTTAACGCCGAGAGAGCCCTGTTAGGAAAGGAAGCAAGAACTTCTGATGTCGTTATAACTACTGCTCTCATCCCGGGCAAGCCCGCGCCCCTGCTCATTTTGGAGGTTTGTTCATTTCCTAGTTAAAATACTAATTATTTTTTGACATGAATGAAATTGATTTATGGATAAAAAAAATAGCAGTTAGTATGAGAACATAACAACAAACGTATATTTAAAGGAAATCAATTTAGAACGTGTATTTTAAGTAATGCTAAGTCTTTAGTTACGACATATAATCAGATCTTTCGGGTTATTCTCACTAGGTACCACCAAGTTATTACCAGCGGTACCTATTTAGCAAAGAAAAATAATTCCAAGTAGTTACCGCCAACCAATCCACAACTGACGATTCGTAAACTTTATTGTAAATCTTTTTTTTTGCTTTAATCCAATGGTATGGGTTAACGTTGGTAGGTCTTTCAGAACGAATAAGGGTCTGTCTCCAACAACCATTTTGTAATAAAATGAATGTAATGAATATTTTCGGAAGTGATCGCTCCGAAAAAAAAGTGTCTAACTTTTGAACCATTGTCCAAAAAATCGTAAAAATCGAAAGCTATAGCGGACATGATCATGAGTCCAGCCGTTTTTGAGTTATTGCAAAAAGTCTTCTCTTCTTAGTAAAAACGTACAAAGCGCTGCGAAGGTTCTCCCTTGTGCTTATAATGTACATGATACTTACTAATAGCCCCCGTTTAGCCTACTACAATGGTAATGTACGGAACCGTACACTGAGCATGGCCCGACATGCTCTTGGCCGATTTTTATTACAAGCTTATATTTAACTTGCCCTGTTACTGTTACTATGTATGTCAGAGTAGAGGTATGTAATTACTTAGTGTGGGTCAAATCTTGGAAGCTAAATTTGACCCACGCTGAAGTTTTCCACATAGTGTGTAAATCGGATGAAAATGCACAAACTAATTGCGTTTGGGGTTGTTACAATTACCTCGATGAGTATTAATACTGTGCAAAGAAAAATTTTTTTTTTTCTAAAACTTGTAATTATTCAACATAATAAATTGCAATCTTGCTCAACTACCCTAGGACGCGGTCCGCGACATGGCAGCGGGCAGTGTGATCGTCGACCTGGCCGCGGAGATGGGCGGCAACGTGCAGACCACCAAGAAGGGCGTCGTCACCACGGTGCACGGAGTCACGCACATCGGGCTCACCGACATGCCCAGCAGGATGCCGGCGCACGCCTCCACGCTTTACGCTAACAATATCTCTGGACTGCTTCTTAGCATGGGTTGGTATTTAGAATTGTCACTAGCAGGTAAGCATGGAGTTAAAATAATGCATGTAAACTAGCAAACCCGTGACGCGGGTCATTCGGTTGAGTGGGAACTCTGAGTAAATTCACAGGTCGAACGACTGCGTCAATCATTTTCTATACTTTTAATATCCGAATGAATAGACTACAGCGATATTGCTATATGGTTACACGATTGAAAGCGCTCAATAGAAAATCGAGTCGATAATTTCAGATATTTGCCACGGCCCACCTCCCATTTCAATCAATTTCGCAGAGTATACTAAATTTAAGAGATAGGTATTGTAATAATTGTGTTTGTTTTACAAATATTAGACGTGCTGTATTAATAATAATTGTATTTTATATAAACCAGGCACAAACGACCACTTCCACATCGACCTGGAGGACGAGGTGACGCGCGGCGCCATCGTGCTGAAGGCGGGCGAGCTGCTGTGGCCGGCGCCGCCGCCGCCCAGCATGGCCGCCGTCACCGCCGCGCCCGCCGCCGCCGCGCCAGTTAAGGTGGAACCGCCCAACCCTTTCAATGACACTCTCAAGGACTCCTTCTTGTATTCCACAGGTAAATAAACCGATACTCACGTGAGGTTTTTAATGAAATTTCATGCAAAACTGCAGACCAAGGCCGGGAAGGTGCTCTCTTTTAAATTTCATTTCACATATATTTGTGACACTGGCATCACCGTCATGTCATTCAGCCATTAAATTTACTAAGCAATATTTGCTGTTTGGTTTGTTGTGATATTCTGCCCTTTTTTGTGTTTGAGAAAAGCACTATACATTAGTTACATTACATATCTCGGCGTAAAAAGGGGTTGCCGGCCTCATAACTATCCGGCCTCGCTTGTTGTGTAGCATTGTTTCCCCAAAATATTACATGAAAGTACCATTTGCTTCTCTCAGATGACTGAAATGTTTTATGTTCAGGGCTGGCTTCGCTAATTGGCTTGGGCATGGCATCGCCCAACCCTGCATTCACGACCATGACCACGACACTCGCTCTATCAGGTATGTACCAAAACATTTAATTACAAACACAAGTAAATAATCCGCCGAGGCATTGTGGCCGCGTGTGCATTGTGTCTTGCAAGGCACATCTACACAGCTGCTTGGCGCCGCTATTTCCTAGCAAGGACGACATTTCTGTGTGACCTACCTATTCAGTCGGTGACCCATTTGGTCTCTCTCATTCCTTAGGCGTGGTGGGCTACCACACGGTGTGGGGCGTGGTGCCCGCGCTGCACTCGCCGCTCATGTCCGTCACCAACGCCGTGTCGGGCATCACGGCCGTGGGCGGGCTGCTGCTGATGGGCGGCGGCTACGTCCCCGAGACTCCGGTGCAGGTACCGATCACGACACTCGCAGTTTTGCGCACCTACTTTAAAATTACGCTTAGAAACACAGCTTTGCGTTTTATAGTGCGGTTTGCTAGCTAGGTACTGTATCAGTGAACCAAATGATTAGAATTAAACCGATTTTAATTTTATTACAAATTATTACTCCTCTCTGTACCGATTTTGTAATTAACGATTAGCAGCGTTGATATGGCGTTAAATTTATTGTTTTATTTAGAGATATTAATTCCACAATTCAAAAAAGAATAAATGGTGAAATTAACTTATCCTTTTTTTACCTATATCAACTAACTTATGTAAACTATTATTTTAAAATACATATACGTTTTAATGAATTACTTTATGCATGAGATTGTTTATATGTATTTGGTTTGGTACTCAGCGTGGGGACTGGGGACCTTTAACAATGGCAAAAGTATTACTCAATATTTATTATTTTTATGTCCTATCATTGTAAAACCTTGTTGCTCAGTTTAGAGCTTGCAAATATATTTTAATCTCGTTGCCGTCTGTGGTAGACACTTGAATACAATACACATTAACAGTTCCCAAGCTTGGTCACCAAACAACCTGTATTTTTTTTTCGGTTTGTGTTACATGCAGTTTTTTTGTTTTGTAGTGGTTAGCGAGCACGGCCGCTCTCATCTCGTTTGTAAACGTGTTTGGTGGATTCTTGGTCACCCAGCGCATGCTTGACATGTTTAAAAGGTATTGGTTTTGCGCAATGGCATAATATTGCTTATGTTGTTTGCTAACGGGGAATTACTGTACGTGTGGTCTATTTCAGACCCGGTGACCCCCCAGAATACGGATACTTATACTCCATCCCAGCAGCGGCCTTACTTGGAGGTTACCTAGTTACAGCAATGCAGGTAAGTAAGATAATCATATAGTAAAACACATGTCACTACTAATTTACCTTTCTTATTAGCATCGGTGTAAGAAATTAATGCTAATTCCTTGCCATCCCATAACATAAGTCAGGCCCGCAAAATACAAGAAGAGGGTAGGACGCTTACCTCTCAGATTAAGCAAAACAATAACCTTGTTCCTAATAACCATATTTGTTCCTTTACCCTTTGGCACTGAGTTCATTTGTTTTAGAAGCTATATTATATATGCATATTACTGACCGTCGTCGCAGGGCTACCCCGAGGTTCATCAAATGGCGTACTTGGCGTCCTCGCTGTGCTGCGTGGGCGCGCTGGCGGGGCTCAGCTCACAAACCACGGCGCGCAAGGGCAACTATCTCGGAATGGTAAACTTAGTTTCATGTTTGCGCGCTATCATTGCCAACCTTTGTGGACGTAATACACCACGGACTTGACGATGCTAAGACTAAACTGTGACTCCATTACAAGCCGATTTTTCTCGTACTTTTGCTCACACGCACACATTCACAACTCGAGTGCCAAGCGGTGAATGGCTCAAATCTGACAAGTGAGTATGTGTGCATGCGAAATCGGCGTATCATGAAGTCACAGATCGTCGTAGCGACGTGCTGTCCTTGTATTCTTCGTCGACTACGCCCATATCAACTTTTATGCTTGCGGCTATTGTTCTGACTTATCATATCTACCTAATATTTTCTGATACCTGTTATGAATATGCATATATTTCAATGTTTTGGAACCTTTGATTAGAAAAGGTATTTTAAGTGACCCGTTTATTGTAATCTTGATGAATGTATTCCCGCGAAAGAAGCATTTATCTTTTCATTTCTCATGCTCTACGAGTAAAAGTGGGTCATTGTTGTTCTATGAAATGTGCAGAATGTGATACGTTTCTGCACTAGATTATTTTACACCCCAAGTACATATTTTATTTTTACGACAACCATTAAAATGTGGTTTTAAATAGATTTGTTGGACAATCTCTATTTTAACATTTAACTCTCCATTCCATTAATAGCGATACTTTGAAAGTACCCTTAAGAGGTACTATGTAGGTTGATACTTAGTCATGTTTTTATAGTACACATATTTTACGTTCCTCGTATTCGAAATAAAAACTAGAGTGTTTAACTCGGGTGAAAAGCACCATTTCAGTCTCGGGACTATTGGCCCTCTCACTGCATTCGAGCGACAAAACTACCTTGACAGAAATGAGTGCCTTACATCCCGTGGTTTACTCGGTAATATACAATTTTTTTGTGTTATCCTCAGAGATGCGACTTATTTGAAATACTTGTATTTAAAATGCAAATACAAAATGCAAAATACCTATTTTGTATTTTGTATTTAAATACCTTTTAAAGAAAACTATTTTGTATTTTATTTCAAATAGTTTTTGGGACCTATTTTCTATTTTCAAAATACAAAATACTTTTTATTAGGTAAAGTAAGTAGGAGTTACAATCTCCTCTGACGATACAATCCTTGCAACTCTCTCATTCTTTTATGGCGACCGGTCTGGCCTAGTGGGTAGTGACCATGTCTATGAAGCCGATGGTTCCGGGTTCAAATCCTGGTAAGGGCATTTATTTGTGTGATGAACACAGATATTTGTTCCTGAGTCATGGGTGTTTTCTGTTTTTTTTTGTTAGTTTATTTATTCACTATGAATTTTTTGAAACAGGGTTTAACACAAAAAGCCACTATTGTAAACTTCTAGGGTTTATGTAATATGTTCCTGTCGAAGCTGCTATTGTATCTATTGTTTAAATATCGACCTTATGTATATGTATTTAAGTATTTATAAATATTTATATATATCATTTTTTATAGAAATATATCAAGAATACCGAAGACCATTATACACAGCATTCATTGATTACGCTAAAGCGTTTGATACAATATCACATTCCTCTATATGGGAAGCTTTAAGCCAGTGTAATGTAGACCCTACATACATAAGAATTATAAGACACATTTACGAAAATTGCACAAGTAGAGTCAAATTAGACAAACTAGGACCTGATATACCAATAGATAGAGGCGTCAGGCAAGGCGACCCGTTGTCTCCAAAATTATTCTTAGCAGTACTTGAATCAGTAATCAATAGTCTCGACTGGAACAATATAGGAATATACATCAATCGTAAATATCTGAACCATCTGCGGTTCGCGGATGATATTGTACTAATGACGGAACACTGCGCTCAGCTAAAATACATGTTACAAACTTTACATGAAGCTAGTGCAAAAGTCGGTCTAAGAATGAACTTTCAAAAAACAAAACTTATGACCAATAGCGCTCAAAAAGACATAACCGTTGATGGGACGCTACTAGAGTATGTAGACAGCTATATCTACCTAGGTAAGCAGATATCATTTAACAATCATCGTAATGAAGAAGAAGTAGACCGACGAGTAAAAATAGCTTGGAATAAATACTGGAGCCTAAAGGAAATCCTGAAAAGCAGTATGAATATGAAAATTAAGAAAAAAGTTATGGATATGTGTATTTTGCCTTCACTGACTTATGCAAGCCAAACGTGGCTGTTTACTGCAAAAATTAAATCAAAAATAACTACATGCCAGAGAGCAATGGAGAGAAGCTTGTTAAACATGAAAAAAGTGCAAAAAATACCCCACATAAATATAAGAGCTGTAACAAAACTAAAAGACGCCCTCAAGCACGCTAAAGTACAAAAATGGCGATGGGCTGGACATGTAGCCAGGCTGTCTGACTCGCGCTGGACCTTGAAAGCTACCACCTGGAAGGGACCTGCAGGCAAACGACGCTCCGGCAAACCAAACAGTCGTTGGACTGATGACATTAATAAAATAGTTGGTAAAAACTGGAAATATATAGCTGCAAACAGAGATAGATGGAAGTCCTTGGAGGAGGCCTTCACCCGATGAGGGGTTCTTGTCCGCTACAAATAGTTAATCATTTGTTTATAAAAAAATAATATGTTACTTAATATCTAAAAATTGACTGAACAAATAACAATATAAATTAAAAGAAAAATGACATACCTACTTAAATTATGTAAACGCTGACTAAAAATCAATGTAATGTAATGTAATCCTGGACTCGAAATAAAAGGCTTTTTATTATTATTATTTATTATATATATCATTGTCTAGTACCCACAACACAAGCCTTATTGAGCTTATTACTGTGGGACTTAGTCAATTTGTGTAATAATGTCCTATAATACTTATTTATTATTTTAACATGGAACTGGTGAATCTGTTTAGTAACGCCGCAAATAACCACAAGCGTAGCGAGAGATTAAAAATGTGGAATCTTAAGCGTTGCAAGGGTTTCAAGGCACTAGAGGTAAACAAACTTTTCTGACCTGGTGAAACACAAACGAGACGTTTTCACCAACCAACGAGAGGTATATACTAGCTGTAAAACATTACAAATCTAAATTAATGCTTTTAATAATTGACCATTAAAATAAAAATGTGGAATCTTAAGCGTTGCAAGGGTTTCAAGGCACTAGAGGTAAACAAACTTTTCTGACCTGGTGAAACACAAACGAGACGTTTTCACCAACCAACGAGAGGTATATACTAGCTGTAAAACATTACAAATCTAAATTAATGCTTTTAATAATTGACCATTAAAAACCATCACTTAAAAGTCCATTCAACCGGTAAACATGAGGAGACGCAAAATTTGCACTCTAGAGAACTGATATAAACACTATTTTTAAAGAATAAAGAAAGCCTTTCCAACTTGTAAATTCCGAGCAATACTAACTTTTTAATTCGGACTAGGTATTCACTATTTAAGAGTACCTTTTATCGCAACGTATTTGTATTTTAAAAAAGCATTTTGAAAATACCTATTTTGTATTTAGTATTTTAAATACAAATTTGAAAACTATTTAGTATTTTGCATTTGAAATAGTATTTCAAGGAAGTATTTGTATTTTGTATTTAAATACTTTTTATAAACTATTTTTAACATCTCTGTTAGTCTCGTGAGCGAATCGCGGCGCGAAGCGATTACGAGTGTGGAGTCTTGCAAGTTCGCGCTTCGCGTCTCCTTTGATGCGGGCCAAATACCGACAAAAAACGGGGAATAAGGCGCGAAGGCGTGAACAATCTGCGAAATCGACACGAGGGCCATCCACACTCGCGTTCGCGACTTCGCGCCTCGATTCGCACACGAGTGTGGAGGGCCCTTAACAGCTTTTTCAACACACGCTCAAAACGACGTTTTTATTCCACTGATTTTTGGGTCATAATCCTAGACGCGTGCTTTTTCAGTAAATTATAACACACGTGCTTTTTCATTATATTATCCGACTGAGTTAAGAAGGGAACTGATTGCCAATGATATGCATGTAAACGGAGCCTTCTTAATTTGGTCGAGTAATACATTTTTTTATAACCAACTATTAGGTTTCAAATGTTCGTTCAAAGAGGTTTTATCACACCAAATATAATTTAAGATTAAATTACCTCGTAAATTACATTAATGAATAAACATAACATTTTATCGATTTGATCTCCATCCGTCGAATAGAAATACGAAAATATTAGCTTTTTTAAATTGGCTGTTTGTCGATTTCGTACGCGCCTTTGCCTTGCGCGTGCATTGGAATCGTGCGTAAAAAAAATAACGCGCCAGCCATTATCCGTATTTGTCATAAAATTGGAATAGTTTTGCATTATGGAAGGTAGATGCCTCTACCTTCCATAAGCTGGAGGCTCGTCTTGTGCCTCGGCCACAGCCCCTAAGCTCGTCGAGCTAATCAATTTTGAACACAATCGACACGCTATAAGGTTTGTAACCGAATGGTCACCGGCGAGCCCCTTTGACTCGTGCCCAAATTAAATTTTATATTGTATGTCCATGTGCCCAAAAGACCGCTCCGGACGCGAGCCCGGCGAGTGGCGAGACGAGCCACGAGCCCACAGTTTGATAACATTACATACACGTATCGCGGCTCGGCTCGCGACTCGTCTCGCCACGCGAGTGTAAAGCTATAGTGCCAATTACATCCACACTTTATCAGGCCTGATATCAGACCCGATTTCGGGCCTGAAAAAAAATATCTTTCCGTTTCACCAAATATCAGCACGTCGTTTACAATATCTAAAATGTAAAAAAATTGTTCATATGCAAAAATATCAAACATTGACCATTTTTGGCAATAAGAAACAAAGTATTTTTTACTTTGATATTTGGTGAAACGGAAAACGATCGATATCGATGATTATTATAAAAGCGGCACTTGAGCGCCAATCATATCCACCCTTTCCGATTTCGGGCCCGAAATCGGAAAGGGTGGATATGATTGACGTTCAAGTGTTGCTCAAGTGCCGCTTTTATAATAAGCCCCATTTTTAAAACAATTATGGCCTGGATGAGAGTCCTTTAAGCCAAATAATCTGTGTATTCTGTTTGATGTAGCCAGCAAGCGGTTGAAAAAAAAGCTGGCAATATGGTTATATTGCCAGTTTTTTTCGATATCATTGTTGAAATCCTTGAAATCGATGCGCAACTAAATGTTTTTATAACAACAAAGAAACCTACAAATCTTCTACAAATGCTTAAAAGAAAATTTCACTATTATTACAGCTTAAACTGTTATAAAATTCTCCGCCAAGTATCGATTATAGAATCGAAATACAAATCTTCACAATGATATTTGCGGGCGGTGTAGGAGAGGGGCGATTAATCAAGTCAAGTGAAGGGGGGAGACGGAGCTAGAGGGAGACACGAGACTGGAGAGAGTCAGAGATGTGTGAAAGAAAATGTAGTGACTGCTCGTAGTTGCGGGGATGTAGTTTTGATAAAAATATAGCGTTATTGACATAATTATCAATACACAAAAAGTGAATTATAGTCTAGCATTTCACAAATATATTTACAGCAAGTGTCTCTCTTTATATTAATATTTTGGTTGGTTTTATAATACGCTTGGCCCGGGTTATTGACGTTTCAATAGAGGTATCTACTTGGAAAATTAAGCTTCCGAATGCTGTTTGTGTACAATATTTGTGGGCGTGTGAGAAGTCAATAAGAAAATCTGATACCGGAGAATTATACATTTACGTTGTGTTTGGTTAAAGTTCGTAAATTTTTTAGTGAATTTAGCGTTTCTCATGTGGCAAACCGGATTACCTCACCGTGGTGAAAATGTGACGCTGGTATAATTTAAGGTCAGTGTTAATTACGTTAAATCTTACCGAAAATAATACATGCATATATGCACATTTAGCTTCATATTTTTAGAGATGAAAAATTACAATTTACAAGTGAATATTTTGTACCTACTATTTAATTCTGTGTAAAAAACGGTTTTTACCTGCACTATAATATAATCTACCCACTTAGAAAAAAAACGTTAAACATGTGGAGACAAAAGTTGTAGATATGAGTGATAATACTGATAATGATAAGGTTTTGTTACACATTTAATTGTTTAAAAAACAACATCTCACCTATTTAGGGCCTCCACCCTGCTGTTTCCAGACTTGTCCAACTTTAGAGCCTGTTGGGTGATTTAAAGTACTTTTAGGTAAAACTGGTACACTTTGTATTCCAATCTAATTTAAGTATTGGAATAAGCAATAAAAATAATATATCAATTTTTCCTTTATTGGTGATTAGGGAATGCAATCTCGTACCAAGATTGGCGATTCAAGATCTTTATTGAGATTGAGTGTTCCGAGATCAAAACAAGATCAAGATTTGACAAAGTAATTAAAAATATGTTATTTTGATCAATAATCTATAAGAATTCCATATATTCTACTTATTTAGGGTATGTTATGTTTATTATATGTATTTTAAAAATAAAAACAACAAATCAACATTAACAAAAAAATAAATTTTTTTTTCACAAGGAATTACTTAGCTTTTATATTTGTGTCATTAAACCACTAGTGAACTTAACTTCACTTAAGAAACTGCGTAACAATAATAAAGAAATGTGAAATTCCCGAATTCCTTTTCCCATAGTGCATTTATCATGATTTTTTACATGGATCAATCTTTCAACCTCAATTATATATTAATATCGATCAATTATCGAATTAATTGAGATCTCGTGCGATCTTGAAATTGCAAGATTGAGATTGCATTTTCTATTGGTGATGGTCTTTGTTTGTAGATCAACAAACACATGTTTGATTTGCCTCTCCAAACAATAAATTAACCTGTTAAGAACACTTCACAAATGAATAACACTATAAATCCTATATTTTCTTCATAAATAAGCATTTAATCATAGATATCTACAAATTTAGTTAAATTTTTTATTTTATACTAAAATTAAACAAAATACAAAATAAAAATAGGACTAACCTAAGGGACAAAATTATAAACTAACTACAAAAAATGGGCTTGAGCTTGGAGTATGTTGAGAAAGCTGGCAGAGTTACCACACCGGATGTCAATCCCTATGCGCTGGACATGAAAGTAAGAATTAAGAAGGTGTATCTTATACACGCGGTCTATGAAGGATATATTCAAGAAGAAAATACCAATGAAACTCAAAAAACTAGCCTTTGACTCATGCATTCTACCATGCATTCTCACAGGAGGTCTCATCAAACAAATTCAAGTATGTCAACGGTCAATAGAGAGAAGTGTCCTTAACATAAAGTTATCCAACAGAGTTAGAAACACAGAGATAACAAGAAGAACTAAACTTACAGATGCAGCAGTACATATATTGAAGCAAAAATACAATTGGGCAGGGCACATAGCCAGGATGAAAAATAACAGATGGACAAAAATAGCTATTAATTGGAATCCAAAAGTTGGCAAAAGAAAAAAAGCGGCAAAGTGCGAGTCGGACTCTCCCATGAAGGGTTCCGTACCATATATGACATAAAAAAAACTACTTGCTAGATCTCATTCAAACCCATTTTCGGTGAAAGTTTGCATGGGGGGGCGTCCATTAATCGCGTCATATTGTATAGGGGGGGGGAGGGGGTCAGCAAAAAATCACCAATGATCACCACAGGGGACGGGGGGGTATGGACACGTATCACGTGTATTTTTTTTTTCATCTGTGCTATACTGTATTATAGTCAATAAAATAAAAATAATAGTTTTCCGCCCTTATTATCCTTCACGTGTACTTAGGTTCATTTGTTAGAAAATATCACCAAAGATCACCATGGGGGAGGGGGGGGGTCTAAAACAAGCCAAAAACGTATGACGCGATTAATGGACGCCCCCTAATGTACATTATATATTTTTTACTTTTATCATTCTCTTATTTTTGAAGTTACAGGACACACAGACATACACACACACACACACACACACACACACACACACACACACACACACACACACACACACACAGACATTTTACCACTTTGGAAGTGTCTCTCGCGCAAACTATTCAGTTTAGAAAAAAATTATATTAAAAACCTCAATATCATTTTTGAAGACCTATTCATAGATATCCCACACATAAGGGTTTGATAAAAAAAAATTGAGTTTCAGTTCTAATGTTTGGGGAACCCCCAAAATTTATTGTTTTTTTTTTCTATTTTTGTGTGAAAATCTTAATGCAGTTCACAGAATACATCTACTTACCAAGTTTCAACAGTATAGTTCTTATAGTTTCCGAAAAAAGTGGCTTTGACATACGGATGGACAGACAGACAGACATGACGAATCCATAAGGGTTCCTTTTTTTGCCATTTGGCTACGGAATCCTAAAAAGGGCAAACCAAAAACAAGATGGGGAAAAAGACCTAATAGAAACAATAGGAAAAAACTGGAAATAAATGGCAATAGACTAATATATAGATGGATTCATTTACTTTAAAAGACACTGCACCTACTTAATCTTTCTGGTTTAACCCATTGGTTGACTGGTAGAGAATGCCTTAAGGCATTAAGTCCGCCATTTGTACCTTCATGTATTGTGCAATAAAGATTAAATAAATAAATAGCCAAAAATGTAAGAAAAGGCAAATACCTAAATATAATAGAAAAAGGCGATTCGGAAGAGGCCTAGGTCAAAAGACCTTACGAACTTGCTTATAGAAATAAAAATATAATAAGTAATTGTTAAATATAATGTCAACAGTTCGTATAATAAAGGCTTTAATAATAATAATAATCTTAAACACGCCACTGCTCCAACTGTCAATAATATGAAATCCCGATTCCTACAAATTTTGTATCTTAATTTGTATTTAATTTACACTTTATAATAATAATAATAATAAACCTTTTTATTCCTTAAATAAAGTATACAATATATTAAAAACATTTGTTTCTTTAAATTGTTGAAACTATGAAGAGTATGTATATGAATATTTGATGTTTTATTTAAGGTCCCGTTCGGGTAAAGGTCTCCTCCAAATTTTTCCAGACACTTCGGTCTTTGGCTATCTCTGTCCAGTTTGTACCGGCTACTTGATATATCTCATCTGCCCACCGTTCTTTTGGCCTTCCTTGTTTTCTCTTGCCTACTGGACCTTTCCAAGTTGTCGCTTTTAGTGTCCATCTTTTGTCAGAGTAGCGAGCTATGTGGCCTGCCCACTTCCATTTGAGGCGTTTAGCATGTTGTAAAGCGTCTATAACATTTGTTTTATTTCTAATATCAATGTTTCTTTTCTTGTCTTTAAGTTTGATGTTCAGGATGCTCCGCTCCATAGCTCGTTGACAAATTTACACTTTACATACTGTTTTTATTTGCAAGGTAGGTAGGTACTAAATTGACAGCCCATGGCACCACTCAACCATACTGCATTTGTACCAATTTTATATTGAAAAAAATCGCAGATCAGTTGGAAAATTGGGACAATAATTACCATTTTACCATCTGCACTATAAAGATAAGTTTTAAATAGTAAATTAAGTTTTTTTTTATAATCAAAATATAACAATTTTTTTTTATAATTAATTCATTCAAAATAACTTAACTATATAATAATTAATAGCATAGTATTTATTTGTTTATTTATTTGTAGTGATTTATTTGCTGGCAGTTGAAAGATCAAATATGTATCAGTCTCACAAATCGGTAGGTATATACAGGGTGTCCCAAGACTATGGGACATCAAGGGATAATACCTTAAATATTGTAGATAGGATATTTTGCTGAAAGAAGACTTTATTTTATTTTTAAAAGTCAGTAACATTGCATTAAAAAAAAAAAAAAAAAAATATAAATATTATAGGACATTATTACACAAATTGACTAAGTCCCACAGTAAGCTCCTATTTACTAAGTAATACAGTCGACGGCCAAGATACGTTCACATTTTTCGTCTTATTACAAACGAGTAAGATGCACGAGTAATTTAAACATATAGGTATCTTTGACGACAACTGTACAGTCTAAATCAAATATTATTGAACTAATTATCCCATGCAGCAAAATAAAAGCCAATAGTAATCACGAGCACAATACAAAAAACCAACCTTAAAAACCATCACTTAAAAGTCCATTCAACCGGTAAACATGAGGAGACGCAAAATTTGCACTCTAGAGAACTGATATAAACACTATTTTTAAAGAATAAAGAAAGCCTTTCCAACTTGTAAATTCCGAGCAATACTAACTTTTTAATTCGGACTAGGTATTCACTATTTAAGAGTACCTTTTATCGCAACGTATTTGTATTTTAAAAAAGCATTTTGAAAATACCTATTTTGTATTTAGTATTTTAAATACAAATTTGAAAACTATTTAGTATTTTGCATTTGAAATAGTATTTCAAGGAAGTATTTGTATTTTGTATTTAAATACTTTTTATAAACTATTTTTAACATCTCTGGTTATCCTTACTATTGTTGATTAATTATTTATACTTCAAAATGTAGTCGTTTTTTCTTAATAATAATAATAATTCAGCCTATATACGTCCCACTGCTGGGCACAGGCCTCCTCTCATGCGCAAGAGGGCTCGGGCTATAGTCCCCACGCTAGCCCAATGCGGATTGGGGACTTTACATACACCTTTGAATTTCTTCGCAGATGTATGCAGGTTTCCTCACGATGTTTTCCTTCACCGAAAAGCTGGTGGTTTTTTCTTGCTTGTTAATAAATTATTTTCAAATGACACAAATTCGAAAGACAATATTCATGTCTACAATTTATTATAAAGTTGACAATACAACGTGGCAAGTCGGGCTTGCTTTTCACTGATTACACTATTTGAAGGTTCTTTAGTAATATTTTACGAGGTTGCTAATATGCTCCAAGTTTAAAATGTAATTCCAAACGTTATTTGATTCGATAGATTGGCGTCGCCGGGGGCATCGCCGCGACGTTAGGCGCTTTGACGCCTAGTGCCGAGGTGCTGGCGCAAATGCTGGGAGTCGCCGGCATCGGTGGATTGCTGGGAAGCACAATCGCCAAGAAAATCGAGATTACAGACCTGCCTCAACTTGTTGCTGGTTTCCACAGGTAGATCAAATGCATATGATGACTCTAAGCCAAACTCATCGTTTTGCGCTGGTGTTTAATTAATCTATTTAAATTGTATACATATTTATGACCTTGATTGTACCACAGCGAAGTGCGGATGTGCACCGCTAGGCAGCATGTGTGAAATTGCCGATTTTTTCATTACAGCATGCATTTAATGAAACGTAAAAAAGCAATGCCATTATTAATTTATTAAATTCGAGTATCATCCGCCAACATGATTCCCGGCTTCGTTTAAGTTAGAACAAAATGTGTTGTGTTAACTTGGCATTCTTGTTTCGGATAATCGAATGACGTATTAAATACTGTATTGTAGTTTGGTGGGCCTGGCCGCAGTGCTGACGTGCCTGGCTACGTACATGCACGACTTCCCGGCTATGGCGCTGGACCCAACGGCCGCCACTCTTAAGACCTCGCTGTTCCTCGGGACCTACATCGGTGGAATTACTTTCACGTAAGCTGGCGCCTTCTAACTGTTGACTTATTTATTATACAAAAGTTGTTAAGTCTAAAAATCCTGCCCCCGAGTTTGACACTCGAAACTATATGGCGCTATATGTTTTTGCTTCTAACCGAGCTTAGAAAAAGCTGATCAAGAATTAGCCGGATAAGGTAAATGTCCGTGTGCTCGTCACTGTCTTCAGTATATTCATCTTTAAACTTTCATCATAAGGAACTGAGGTGACAGCAGGACAACTTTTGCGCATTACCATGTTGAGCATTTTTCAACCAGTCGCATTTGCTCTTTGACATTGTAAAATAACCTTTCCCACCCCGTTTTATATGTAATATAGGTATACAAATTCGTATTTTTTTTTTACTAATAATTATTTATTAAAGCACTCTATATTTATACTATACTACTTCTATTGTTTTATTAGTATAGAACTCTAACAACATTTTGGTAGTAAGTATTGGGAATAAATAATATTCTGTGGCTACTTAACCATTATCTTTTAAGTAGGTATCAAGAAGATCGATAATATTTTCATTGCTTTCGGTATGATTTCAGCGGTTCGCTAGTAGCGTACGGCAAGCTGCAGGGGTCGCTGTCGTCGGCGCCGCTGCTGCTGCCGGGCCGGCACGCCCTCAACGCGGCGCTGCTGGCGGGCTCGCTGGGCTGCGGCGGCGCGCTGCTCGCGCTGCCCGACGCGCCCGGCCTGCCGCTGCTCTCCGCCGCCGCCGTGCTCAGCGGCATACAGGGGCTCACGCTCACCGCTGCTATCGGAGGCAAGTCTTATGGCCTTATTGACTGATCTACTTTATTTTGGAACTTTCGCCATGTGACAATTTTCTGTTAGTGTATCAAACGCATAAATTAGAGTTTATTAAGTCTATAATTGTTCGGTCTCCAAAAGTACTAGGTTATAGTTGTCTTATTTATTACATCTAGCAATACCTAGTTCAACAAAAATCGACGTAATTTGATTACAGATCTTGTTCTAGTTTAATATGGATGAGAGGGATATTACATCTTTTGAAATACGCAGGAGCTGACATGCCGGTGGTGATCACAGTCCTGAACAGTTACTCGGGCTGGGCGCTGTGCGCCGAAGGCTTCATGCTCAACAACTCGCTCATGACCATCGTGGGCGCTCTCATCGGCAGCTCCGGTGCCATTCTGTCCTACATCATGTGCAAGGTGCGTAATTAGCTTATAACAGGCATGAGGATGACAGAAATAACACAAAAGCCGGTCGGGGGCGCGCCGACAGGGCTGGCAGTTTGGTTGGCAGATTTTGGACCTTATTACTAAGTTAATATACGCGACTTAACTAAATGTCTATTTTACTAGCATGAGAAGTGACAATGTAATAATTGTAGGCGATGAACCGCTCGCTACCCAACGTGATCCTGGGCGGGTACGGCGTGACGAGCAGCGGCTCGGCGCGGCCGGCGGGCGCCACGCACACCGAGCTCAACGTCGACTCCGTCGCCGACCTCATCTCCCGCGCCTCCAACATCATCATTACACCCGGTAAACAAGCTATTTCGATTGTAGAAAACCTCATGAACACAACATTGGTTTCGGCATACTTACCATTCCACATTGAGAGCTGTACACAATTTCTTGTAGTTCTGTTTGCAAAGTGGAAGGATGATTTGTAATAATATTCCAAACTATTTCATCATCTTCAAACCTTGCATGGTTTGATTAAGTACTTGTACTAACTGTTCAGTAAATTCAATACCACATGTTCTACACTGTCTACAACTTGTAATAATTTATACTCTTCGCCCCGTAGGTTACGGTCTGTGCGTTGCCAAAGCACAGTACCCAATCGCCGAGTTGGTGGACATGCTTAAGAAACAAGGCAAAAAAGTGCGCTTTGCGATCCACCCTGTTGCAGGTAATGTAAGATGGCTGAATAACCAAGTCATGTAGTTTTCTTTGTTTACATTGCTTTATATATTTCAGATACTATCAGTATGGATACAGACTACTTTTTTTGTTCTTAGAGTAACGAATTCAAAGATTGAACTTAGAATTCTAATACAGGGTGGGCCAAAAATTCTTGTAGATTTGGAACATTGATAAAAATAAAACTATACGTGTTAACAACAATGAAATACATTTTATTTTTTAAAAATTACATCATTCAGGTGGCCCCCGTGTCGTCGTTGGCACTCTTGCAATCGACTATGCAAACTTTGAAAAACTCGCTGGCACATACTGCGGAGAATCGCGGCTATCTCCTCGCAAATGTTTCGCTTTAATTGAGCTATAGTCTTTGGTTTGTTCAGGTAAACTCGACTCTTAAGATATCCCCAAAGGAAAAAATCGCAAGGTGTTAGGTCGGGGCTCCTTGGAGGCCATGGGATGTCACCTCTGCGAGAAATCAATTTGTTCGGAAACATTTCTTTGACTACCGGTAAACTCATGTTCGATGTATGGCACGTTGCTCCATCTTGTTGCATCCATGTCCTGCTATTGTATCCTTAAAATTCGTGCAACTGCGGTGCCAAAAATTCTTGCAACATCTTCAAATACTCCATTGAATTAACAGTTACATTATTTCCTTGATTATTTTTAAAGAAATACGGACCGATTAGGCCCTTTGCTGATATGGCAGCCCATACTGTAGTTTTAGGCGAATGAAGCGGCTTTTGGTGTTTAAAGCGAGGGTTTTCTGAACTCCAATATTGACAATTGTGTTTATTTACCTGCCCGTTAATGTGAAAATGGGCCTCGAACACATTCGCAAGGCTAGAGAATTGCTCCAGCATAGTGTCAGCCATTAATTTACGATGAATGTAATCGTTCGGTTTCATTTCCTGCACGATTTGAAGCTTGTATGGGTGCAGTTTTAGGTCCAGATGTAAGATTCGCCGAAGACTAGATCTTGTTTTAGCTAGAGCCGCTGAACGCTTACGCATAGATGATTCCGGATCGTTCCTTACAGAAATTTCAACCTCACGTATGATCTCGTCATTTCTTCTTGAACGTGGTCGTCCAGTTTGCTTGATAATTATTGTCGACCCAGTTTGCTCGAATTTCTCGATCCAAGATTTAATTAAATTATCACTTGGACACTCGCTTACATGGCGTAATCCGTATTCAAGTCTAAACAGACGTCGTACAGTAACGTAGGAACCGTTGTTTTTATAAAATTGCTTAACACAAAAAGCACGCTGTTTTCCCGAGAAACGCTCCATTTTGAAAAAAAATGCACGAAGTGACACATAATTTCCCGCCATTTTCTCGCCTCTAGCTTTGATACTCGTAGTTTTCGAAAAATTCAGTGTTGCTACTTGCAAAATTTTTTGGCCCACCCTGTATTATAGTATAGTTTATATATGCAAAAAGGTATGACGAACAGTTGAGGTGCAGTGTTAGAAGATGAAATAGTACATTATGCACAGGTCGCATGCCGGGACAACTGAACGTGCTGCTGGCCGAGGCCGGCGTGCCGTACGACGACGTGCTGGAGATGGATGAAATCAACGACGACTTCCCCGACACAGACCTCGTGCTAGTTATTGGTATGTATCGTGTAATTCGTGTATTTGCGGCCGGGCCATAATGGCACCTTCATGCAAGGTGTAACAAATATAGTGGGGATTCATTTAAGGGCATGATTATGAACAAGGAGCAATAAATTATTTAGACGCGATTTTTTTTATGAGGTGATCGTCCAAGTGGCCCAATCCTCCAAACAATTTTTTTAGCAAGAACAATTTTTTTGTTTTACTTTTTCTTAATCAGAACACGATACCGAATATGCCCTTAAGGCTGCACCCGACGCCAACAGCTTCGCGCGTTTGGGTGCAACTCATTCCCCTCACCACTCCACCCGCTGCAAAAGATCGAGCGGGCAGAAGTATGCGTTCGAAATAGAATTTCGCTTGCTCACGCGCGCAACGCAGCACAGGTCCGTCTAGCATCACGACTTGCCCCGCACTGACTATACTATACGGACGAAAGCGGGGTAGAGGTAGGAACTTAGGTGGGATTAAGGCTTATTTTTTTAGGAATTGAGGCACAGTTTTATGAATTTGCAAAAAGAAAGAAAACCAAATCTTTTTATAGTGTTTTGTGAGAAAGATTATAAAGTTTCATATATTTTCGATAAAAGTTGCAGTAGTAAGAAGGTTACAACTGAAAGAAATAGGGGTGCCATCAAGTTTTTTTTTTTACTTATTTAAATTAAAATACATGATCAGAAGAACCATATAATTTCTCATATCTCGCAGATTGTTTTTTTTTTTCGCCCTGAAAGTGTCATATTTAATATAAAAAATGGTTCAGAGTAACTCAGTTTTACGGTATTTTGCGGGAGGAGGAGCCTTAAACAGGTCCCCTCTATTTTTGTTACACCTTGTATATCAAAAATCTAAATGGCCAGGCCATCGTTTACAAAATAGTAAGGGCAATGCTATACTGGTTATAAGCTTGGCGCTGTGCGCCACACTTGCGAAACAATTGTACAGATCTTTATCTATTTATGATAATTTTAATTTTGCTAGAATCTGAAATTACGAAAACTCACTTGTAGAACCGAATAAAAGAAGAAAAGAATAAAGGATGATTTTATTGATACAGGTGCCAATGATACTGTGAACAGTGCTGCCGAGACTGACCCCAACTCTCCCATAGCCGGAATGCCTGTACTCAAAGTGTGGAAATCCCAACAGGTGCGTCAGTCAAAATGTGGCTTTATGTATTGACATAAGTATCTATGATAATTTTGAATTTATAATATATAACATGCTAGCACATGTTTTTACAGATAATGTTTATCTCCTTAATACTTTTTCTGACGACTAGTATTCGATATGAAATCTACCACATTTGTCTACCTTTTCATAGTTACCGTCAAATCTAGGTAGCTTTTTTGACCGCATATCAAATTAAATAAAAAAATTATTAACATTTAGGTGGTAGTCATGAAACGATCCATGGGAGTTGGATATGCGGCTGTGGACAACCCGATTTTCTACAATCCGAACACGGCTATGTTGCTGGGTGACGCCAAGAAGACCTGTGACGCCCTCCTGGAGAGGGTCAAGCACCTCACCGCGTGAGCTCCACACATTACATCGACAGTGGACGATTACTATAACTACACTGGTAATTGGGGATGAGATCTTTACTACTTCAACGAATAAGGCTGCGACTACAATGTGGGACTGATTTTATGTTAATGAATTATGTACTTGTTTTTCCAAATGATTCAATATCAGTGTAACAATAATTAAATTATTAAACTTGTATAATATTCTAAGTGATATCTAATCTAACTATCTAGTCTTTTCAAAAATATAATTGTTTGCCAATTGTTTGCCATACAAATTATATACTTAATCAGTCTTCCATTTAATGATTGATAAAGTTTTATTCGATATTTTTATTTAAAAAATATGGTTTATCGATAATAATATCAATAATACATGTTCATAAATAACTGAGAACAAGCCAATCTCTTTTTTAATATTGTTCTGTATTATAAACCAATTCATAATTTTTTAAATATTTTTTATCAACATGAATGTATGAATTTATTAGCGTAACGTGTGGATGGTTTATAATCAATTATATTGTTACCAGAGTATCCTCCCTTCACATTCCATTATATACTATTATTATTTTACTTGGAAACAGGAGGCGTAGTATGGAATTTGTTTACCTAATCGTCGATAAAGTACCTATCTGTCACTGGTCAGAGAGACGCGCGCTTTGTCTATTGAAATAATCTGCTGGGCCAACGTAGACCTGACGGTTTTGTGAGCATAAGCGTGCATTTAAAATATGGATAAGTACCTAGTTATATTAATAGTTTAATCGCCACATGCACCATCCCACTAACCCAGGGTTAACCGGTTACCCATAGTCAAATTGTACTGGTAACCATAGTAACTCCAGCCACTTACTCCAACAGCTTAACTGGTTAGCCACGGGTTAGTAGGATGGTGCAAGTGGCCCTAAGTGTTTTTTTTCAACTTTTACTATATTTTTACCCTATGTGCCATTATTACTGAGATATACTTGGATATTTATATGCCCGCAACCCATTTCGTTGCGGGATTTGCGCAAACATGGATTCATCACTTTCGTTTGTGATATTAATTAAAGTGAAGCATGTCATGGTGCCGGCATACTTAATTTCGGAAATATCTGGTTGTATCTGGCAACCATTAATTGGTAGACTTATGTGCGTAAATGAAGTTTATTTTCGAAGTAATTTTAAGTTTTTTACAGGAAGATAAAATCATAACAGCCCTAAACTATGAACTGATGCACACTCTACACACTACTACTACAGAGGGCCTACCGCGAACCACGTTCTGTCGCACTTGTAAAGTACGTAATTGTGACAGGGAGGGAGGCAACATGCCGAACCTAATTCGCCGTAGGCTCTCTGGACAGCTTGATGTTTAACAACAGGCAATAATTCAACTCATCAATGTAATAGATAACTTGCTAGATGCTAGTACTTAAGATCCTGATAAACTATTTCTGTACCTAATGTTCTATGACATTCTTTTAAAGCAATTAATAAACAATTCAATAAGAATATTTTCCGTTATTTTTGATTTCTCAATTGTTTTGCGAAATGAAAGCATAAAGGTGTTTTTATGGAAGTAACCTATTTGTTCCATAAAAACACCTGGATTCAAATTATTGCATTATAACAATCAGCTTAAAATAGTTTAATATCAAATGCAGGGGTCACCAATCTATAGGGAGCGTGCATGAACTGTAGGAGGCAGCACAGGAGCCGTCAGGATGTTTATTGTTCCGATGTAGCCCACAAGATGTCAGAATCTACTATGCACAAGAAAACACGTGACGTGTAAATGTAAGCGTTTATTGTTCCGATTCAGGCCCCAAGATGGCAGACCCTTCAACGCGCACGGTCCCTATAGTACCTACTCACGAAGAGTCTAATGTCATACAAAACGACCCGCGTAAAGGAAGCTGAGAGTGGAGACGTCAAGGAAAATAGTTTGAGAACCCCTGATCTTACGACGCACATTGTTAATAAGTGTAAACATTAATTTACTCTTTGAGTGTAAATATGTCTCGAAGATAACACATTTTCATCCATTAGATCAACATTAGATGAAGTCAGATCTCGGACACTACTTTTTGTGTCAGACAATAAATTTAGGCCGAATCTTATGGTTTTACACTACTCGTTATTTTCTTATTTGTTAGAAAGAGAGGCAAACAGCGAACTTGTTATTTAGCAAAGAATATCCCATCAAAAACATTTTCATGTAAAATGTACCGAAGACGAGACCAATAAGGCTCGCACTGTCAAAAAGTTATCAGATTTCTCGTAGAGCCAAGCTAACTTTCACAAACTCTACAGCTTAGTCAACATATATGGTACGGAAGGTGGAGATAAGGAACGAAATCTCCATGTACCAAAAAGTGTCATCAAAAAAACTTTAAATTGGTGGCGCTACAATACCTAGAGTACTTGAACAAAAAAATTAAATCATAGCGCAATTTACTCCGTCAATAACGCCTAGGTTCTTAGCTACTCTAGCGCTACTCTGGAGAGATTTGGAACTATTATTTATAGCTGACAGCTGGACACTTTTGCAACAGTTCTACCATAAGAGATGCCGCTCCTCTTAATTCCACACTCCAAACTTAATATGTCTACTATTGACATTATATCCAGAGAAGTTTGTTTATCTGGTATAATCCAAACCGAACTTGTGAGGGTTCAAAAAAAACCGATGAAGCGCTCCGAGAAAAGGTAGATAGTGCCCTTGCGCTTCGCTGTGCTCATCTTGGCGGATAATGCTCACCATAAGCTACACCAGTTACTCGCGTGTGCTTTTGTATTTGAATGAATGAAGTACTTGACTGGTGGTAGACGATGGGCTACTTTCGCAGGCTTGTTTGTATTAGCCTGTGCTTTGCTGGCTTCAGTTACTCACATGGCGCGAATTATTTCTGCGAATGACTTCTACTGAAACAGATCAAATCACTGTACCTACCTGCAAGTTTAGTTTTTAATCGATTGTTTACATGATGCAAAAAAATAACCGATGTAAATCAACATATGCAAGAGCCATTATTATTAGAAATCGCACCTAATCTGGGTCGCGTTTTATAGACATCTTGAAACGTTTATTGCCGTTGGTCTCTCTTTCTAACAGCCAAATTTTTCGATAAGCTTAGGGGCTGGGAAAATCGAAGTTCGTCAATTGCGGTAATTTTTCTCTGTCACTAATTACGTCTTAGTGAGAGTAAAAGAAAAAGATCCCCTCAATTTCGGTTTTTGCGGTATATAGGCCCCCTGTGGCCGAGACACGAGACGAGCCGCGAGTGTAAACTGCAGATAATGTAATATCCTTTTATAAAATTTTCATAGACGTCAGTGCGTAGTTGGGAACGTTGGTTAGGAAGTAGGAAGTTTGACATTTCTCATGGACACTTGACTCACACTCAACCTGGCAGAATAATTTGAACATGCACAGTATTTTTTAAATATTTTTTATAATATTAAATTAATATTTTACTCTTAGCTTTTAGGTTATGAAATTTATTTTGCCTACGTGACGTCATATTGGCGCACTATATTTTGTTAGTCTACGGTTTTACCAAGGTTCATATCGACTCTCTGGACATATTCGGTTAGTTTCAGTAGCACTGTGCGTAGTAATGTATTCTGTTTAGTTTTTTATCAACTAGCACGCCCGAAACTCATTACCCTGCAGCATGGTATGTGTGGAATAATTTTACTTGTCTTTTAGCTTTACCCTATTTTGCTGAATGTTATTTTGCCTTTTCAATATTTTGTTTTACGTGAATCTATTTTTAATCGTGAGTCAATAACGACCTCCAAATTTTTTAATTTTGTGTACCGGTAAATTATATAGTGGTACAGTACATGAGTGCTTTCTTTATTTCTGAATAGTTTGTAATAACATTATTTACAGTTTTAATATATTTTTTTATGTTATAGGCAAGTGATACTAAAATGGTATCACCAAGTAAACCAGTGGTGCCCCTGAGCAGTGATGACAGTGTTAGTGTACTGTCTATGATCTACCGTTTCTTTAAGAAGGTATGTTTTGAAGCCACTGTAGTAATATTTACAGATTTCTTTCCATAGTATTAGACACCAAGTTGAGTGGAAACCTTTTCAGTGACATTGTAACCTGTTTTATGACATGTTATTGTTTATTTTTTGTGGTTCAAGCGTCCTGAATAAATTTTATTCTATGAATGTTGATTGTCAAAATAAATCATCTGCGAAAAGTTGGTTGGCAAGTGAAATTCAGTAAATAAAAGATATGGCGGTAGCTAAGGCCCTGAGTAATAGCATGAAAATACTTTTTTTTTCCTGATATGACTGAACACCTAGTAAGTGGTTATTTAGTAATGATATGGTTAAATGAACTTTAAATTAAAAATGCAACACTCCTTTGTTAGTAATCTTTAAATGCATCATTTTGTCCCTTAGGTCGCGTGGTCCGATCGACTAGTCCGATCAATCGGAATACGAAGTTTTTTTTTTCCTGTTGGCTCGATTGATCGGACTATAAAGACTTAGAAAATCCTGTCAGTCCTACTATCGGTGTAATGGGATTTTAAAAGTTCGTCTAGTTCGATCGATCGAACCACGAGACCTTGAAAAATCCTCTTAATCCGATCACACAATTTTTATTTTTCCTGTTTGTCCGACCGGTACTTTCATGGTTACTTTTGTAATCTACCAACATCTCAAAAGTGTTTTCTCACTTTAATTAGCCATACACGAACGGTTTTGCCCGTCGGATCGGGCACATCCGTGGCTATATCTCACCACACACCGACGGATTTGCCTGCGGACGGGTGCCCGGCGGGCAGATCCGTATCTATATTTCTCGACACACACGCACGGATGTGCCCGCTGGCGGTACATCTGGCGGGCTGATCCGACGGGCAAAACCGTCCGTGTATGGCTAGCTTTTCGACGCGGAATTTTACTACCACGAAATAGTAAGTCTACGGTTACGTCCGATCAGTCGATGCAACAGGAAAAAAAAACGTCCTCGTGGTTCGATCGATCGAACTAGACGAACTTTTAAAATCCCATTACACCGATAGTAGGACTGACAGGATTTTCTAAGTCTTTATAGTCCGATCAATCGAGCCAACAGGAAAAAAAAAACTTCGTATTCCGATTGATCGGACTAGTCGATCGGACCACGCGACCTAAGGGCATTTTGTTACTTTTAATGAACCAAAGGGGGGTGAAAAAGAAAGTTTTATATATTGCATTATTTATTTATTGCATTCAAGTTCCAAACATGAGTTTATTTGTGAGTAGCAATATATATATATATAATACTAAGTAATTTTCGAATTAAAAATAATTAATTTAATTTAAACAAACAATTATTTACACAATGCATTTATTTCACTTGGGAATCTTGGGATGTTATTTTATTGCTGGATTTGACTTGGCTAGTTTTTACTACCAAACCCAATTTTAGAAAAGTAAAATAGAAAAATATAATATAATATAGCCTGTATGTAAAAACTAGCCAAGTCAAATCATGAAATTGAATAACATCCCAAGTGAAATAAATGCATTGTGTAAATAATTGTCTGTTTAAATTAAAGATTAAATATATATTTCCTATTAAGCAGCAAACATTGTGGTAGTATCAAGAAACAAGAAATTGTTATATAAATTCATTATATAATGTTGCATATTATTGTAACTAAAAATTCAGGATTTTCAACACAGAACTTGGCATCCATATAGATTACAATTCTTTTGTTGGCGAAGACAACAACAATGCATTATCCTAATTTTATATTGAACTTGGCTCTCATTTCACATTTATGTTTTTGATGAAAACTATGCAAACATTGATATTTTATCCAAGATATTAGGCATTTTTTTTTTCATTCTGAAGTTCTTTCACCCCTTAGGTCGCGTGGTCCGATCGACTAGTCCGATCAATCGGAATACGAAGTTTTTTTTTTCCTGTTGGCTCGATTGATCGGACTATAAAGACTTAGAAAATCCTGTCAGTCCTACTATCGGTGTAATGGGATTTTAAAAGTTCGTCTAGTTCGATCGATCGAACCACGAGACCTTGAAAAATCCTCTTAATCCGATCACACAATTTTTATTTTTCCTGTTTGTCCGACCGGTACTTTCATGGTTACTTTTGTAATCTACCAACATCTCAAAAGTGTTTTCTCACTTTAATTAGCCATACACGAACGGTTTTGCCCGTCGGATCGGGCACATCCGTGGCTATATCTCACCACACACCGACGGATTTGCCTGCGGACGGGTGCCCGGCGGGCAGATCCGTATCTATATTTCTCGACACACACGCACGGATGTGCCCGCTGGCGGTACATCTGGCGGGCTGATCCGACGGGCAAAACCGTCCGTGTATGGCTAGCTTTTCGACGCGGAATTATCTACGGTTATTATTAGTCTACGGTTACGTCCGATCAGTCGATGCAACAGGAAAAAAAACGTCCTCGTGGTTCGATCGATCGAACTAGACGAACTTTTAAAATCCCATTACACCGATAGTAGGACTGACAGGATTTTCTAAGTCTTTATAGTCCGATCAATCGAGCCAACAGGAAAAAAAAAACTTCGTATTCCGATTGATCGGACTAGTCGATCGGACCACGCGACCTAAGGGTTCTTTCACCATCACATCCTTATGGCTCTCTTTTGGAGCTTAGTATCTTAATGCTAAAGCTAACACAGTGATTGCATGCATGAGTCAGAACACCTTACGTCATGTAGGTAGAGTACTGAGTACTGACACCAGCCGTTGAATCACTGATGCGGTATTTGACCTTGAAGGATTGTTTAACAACTTAAAAAGTGAATCTAAATATGAATGAAGTAGACAACCTTGACTACCTGTTCTACAAATTTTGTTATTACTATAATTTATATTGTTTATGACTCTGATGGCACAGTTTGACTTAAGTACATGTTGTAAATGTGTATAGCCCGCCCCCTGTTTGTTGAAAGTTGGCGAGAAATGTGGTCTTATGTCATCCGTGCCATAAGACCAGTACATTGAGACCGCATTCATGAAAATCGGCTTTGTAGTTTTGATGTGACGGTGAAACAAACGTCACAAGCATAACCACCCACATATATAGGTACAATGGTACATGATAAATTCATATAAGTATTCTAATTAATAACAATCAACAAAATATAAAATATAAACTAGAATATCAAAAGAAAATTAAAACTAAACTAAGCTTAAAATCCCTCCTTCCGGCCCATTAGCGCCATTGCCAGGGCATTGCCCCTTTGCACTGCCAGACCAAGTTTTTGAGCAAATAATGAGCATGCCCTGTGGTGGTGTATTCAGCAAGTAGGCCACAGGGGCACTTTTACATGTCAATTTTCACAAACAATAAAAATTACAAAATACAATTACAAATATGGAATCGATCAAATAATATATACTTTATTAGAGATGTGTACTGTCTCTAAATGTCAAATTACACAAAAACAAAACTATGATAAAAAAATAAAACTAACAAATACTAAAATTCTAAGTATCGGACATAAAAATTAAAAAAAAAAAACATTAAATTATCCTTAGAGATGTAGAGGGTCTCCAAGACTTGAATTCTTATATAAATCATTACAAGACAAGAAATTAAATCAGACAAGAAACGAATTAAGTGTCTCACGTTAATGCCACTCAAGAGTAAAGTTACATACTTATAACATTTAGCCCGTGTAAGCTTAAACAGACCGGTCTCCACAAACAGCACCCGTTCACGGGTATGACGCGTATCTCAGCCATCGCCTCCCTCAACCTACATTCGTGAAAGTGTCGACCCGATCAACGACGCTACCGTAAGTAAAGACTTTTAAGCTAAGACTTTGATGAACCTGTTACGCGTACCTCTATAATATATCAAGAGCATAACGGTTCACGACATTTTTGGACCGAGCCACGAGTCTTTAACGTCTAAACCAGAGTATCTGTTTAATAAGTTTAAATCTTGATCAAGCTTGTATGGAATCAGATCGGTTTGCAAAGATTTGTTACTGCCTCGCTGTCACTTTGCCGTTTTCAAAGGTAGTTTTAAATACTCAGGAACAAAATGCTTGAATAACTTACCGCCACCTATCAAAAACATAAATACAATTGGTACTTTTAAATTAAAACTCAAACAACAACTTCTAGAATTTCAAAGCACGCTACCTCCTGGTACTAGAGTAAAACCGTCATATCTGTAGTGGTCGAAATCGTGCCCAAAAACCAGCGTACAGGTAAGCCTGCTGCAACACATGCTGAGGTTCGCTCCTTTTTAGCATCATAAATTTAAAACTTTTTATATTTACATGTAAACATGCATTTGTGCCTACTTTAGTCTAATTCTTCAATGTGGTGTTAAATAAAAAAATTATATGTCTATGTCTTTAGGCACCGTTTGGGAACCATGGGCAATTGGGCACCAAAGCATTTTTGCTTTTTAATTTAAATGTGGCAGAATGAGGTTATTCTATATCATAAACTGACCGCATCTGGTTGCGAAATTTTTGTGATATGCGGTGTTATAGTTACTAACTAAACCTACTTGTGTATTGTATGAACCACATGTATCTAATAATAGTTATCACCTACCCTACCTTAAATGTAACTACATTTTTCCTTATGCTAGTTATCAATGTTTAGGTAACATAGCTAATCTATCCCAAAGCTTTTTATTAGGTACATACCTATTAAACGTGTGAACGCACCGCGTGTTATTGCCATGTTAACGGTCATTAAAACTTAGCAGATAACGATTTAAGATAAGATAAGAGCTACCTTTATTGTCGGGTGACGAATAAATTCATTTCTGAGGATTAGTGGTTTCCTATTGTTGAAAAGTCATAAGGTCATAAAACCACAGGGCGGACACGTCATACACGGTAATCGTTAGTGTCTTCAGGGTGGAAAAAATTTATGGGCCCTGAAGGGAAAACCAGCCTGCCTTAAAACCTTAAGTTAGCTCATTTTACTTAACGGAAACATTATTTTATTTTCTTAAAGAAACAAAACTGCATACAATTTTATTTTATTCGCTTGTCTAAACCGACTACATATTCCAAAAAATAAACACTAGATATTTTATTCCGCTTGTATATTTCCATCCTGTATATATATAGATATATATATATATATATATGCGCATGATATGAGTATGTGAGTTCCTTAGGGCAGTCTGTTGTTTTTTTAGGGTTCCCCAAAGGGTCAAACGGGACCCTATTACTCAGACTCCGCTGTCCGTCCGTCCGTCTGTCACCAGGCTGTGATAGTTAGCCAGTTGAAATTTCTACAGATTATGAATTTCTGTTGCCGCTATAACAACAAATACTAATGAACATACATAAAAAAAAATAAAAAAAAAATATTCCGACGAATTGAGAACCTCCTCCTTTTTTGAAGTCGGTTAAAAACAGAATAAAATCAATATTTCTTTCCAATCTCGAGGTTCTCATCCAATCACCGAAGTTAGCAACGTCGGGCGTGGTCAGTACTTGGATGGGTGACCGTTTTTATAGATAATGGTACGAAATCCTTCCTGTGCGAGTCCGACTCGCACTTGGCCTGTTTTTTTTTTGTTATTTACTTAAATTGACAAGCACACATACAAAGCACAATGCACCGTAATTTAACTTTCCGTCATTGCATTGCTAATCGTACTCAAATTCAATCAAAATCGTACTCAAGTCAATATTAAATAAATCTACCGCTCTCGGTAGTCCGCCGTCATATCGGGCTGTGGTAATTCCATCCGAGCGTGGTTTAGCCGTTTGGTATAAACTACGTAGGTACTAATTATTTATTCTGTGTCCATACCCCTGTAATGTCATCTACAATAATCAATAAAGAAAGGATAATGAAAATGTGTGTAGGTGTCAATAGTCGGCGCCGTATACCTGGTGGGCTACATGCAATGGAGCGTGGCGTGGCTGATCGGGCCCGTGGTGCTGTCGGTCCTGCGCGACCAGTGGCGCCGCGACAGCGAGTACCGGCGCTCGCTGGCCAAGGCGGCCGCCGTCTCCAGCGAGAAGGATATCGTGCTGGCGAGGATCGACGATCTGCCTGCATGGGTAACCACTGCCCGGTCAATGACCGGCTCCCGTAATTACTGCTTTGTAAAAAGGCAACTAGTATCACTGCCACTTTATTACTTGGTACCTACTCTACATAAGGTTTAAAGTTGCTCATACCTATTCCTTTTCATTATGCATGCATAATTATCTTACAGGTGTTCTTTCCCGACGTGGAACGTGCAGAATGGTTGAATAGAGTAAGTCTTTGTTCGGTGCATATGAATAATATAACTGCTTTAGCAGTGCAATGTTTTTTACTCAAATTAATGTTTTTTTACAGATTCTCCTCCAAGTATGGCCAAACGTAAATCACTACGCGCGGAATCTGTTGAAGGATTCAATCGAGCCGGCCGTAGCCGAGAGCCTGGCTAACTACAAAATGACCGGGTTCAAATTCGAGCGCTCGATCCTAGGCACTATTGTGAGTACATTTATCCAATTCGCCCAATAAATCGCCCTCGAGTAACTACTAACTAGGAATATCAATTATATCATTGTGGATTTTATTTTAGGTACTTGGCATGCGCCCAAGTTTTATTTAATGATATCAATTTATTCTGTGCTTCATGAGCTTCTATTTTATATATTATGTGCAATGCAAACTTAATGAAACTGCAATTAGGCCAGTGACGTCCCACTCGATAGTTATGAAATTGGATCATTTTGTATAGATGTATCCACGAATATGTATAGTAATATGTCTTCATTGCTCTTGAGGGTCTTAAGTGTATTAATATTATTAGAAATAGCTAATCAACATTGATACCGCGCATACGCCGAAATAAGAAATAAAGTCGACCGGTCTTTCCTGTAGTTCGTTTTTTTTGTGCATTAGAAAAAAGGTAAACAAACTTGACACGTCTTTTTATTGAAATAAGATTTTAAAAAATCAGTAACTATTATTTATGACAGCAGAAGAATGTGAATGATGTAGATATATGATTTATAATTGTAACATATTTGCCGTGACTTATTTTTCAAAAATGTTTTTCAGTAAAAAGTCACGTCAAAATCGCTTACCTGCCTTCTTTTTAATGCTAAAAAAAACGAAATGATTCTATCTATGAAGCCGATTGTCCTGGGTTCGAATCCCGGTAAGGGCATTTATTTGAGATACTAGTTGTTGCCCGCGACTTGGTACGCGTGGATTTGTATGTTGGTGGTTATATACATGAGCATAGAACATTATGCAGCAAAAGGTAGCAATAGGAACGGTTAATCACTTGTTAATAAATAATTATACAACATGAGATTTGTCTGACACAACCTACGAAGTTTCAAGCCCCTAAGTGAAAAAAAAATTGCTCTCGATCCCTCTCAATCCCTTAAGAAGATTTTCAAGTCCACTATTCCAATCGAATGCAAACTTTAAACCTTTTTTTCACCAATTTAGGGGATTAATAAAAACTTTCAATGAACGCCATTTTAACTCCATTGGGGAATTAATTTCTAAAAACGCTGAAATCACTTTTCTTGTTTCCTATTATTCTTTCTTTTTACGACATTTCAAGATCACTATTTACAAAAATGTTCGTTCCCGATGCAAACTTACAACCCTTTTTTCACTAACTTAGGGAAACAATTTTCAAAAAAGGTGATATGTATCAGTTTTCGTCTATTTGAATATAGAGGTAATGCTTTACCAAGTTTCAAGCTCCTAGCTTAAAAGAAAACTCGTACTACATATAAACTTCTATCCCCTTTTTAACCCCCTTAGGGGGTAAACTTCTATCCCCTTTTTACCATTAGCCTATTATTATAACCTATACAATAAGATACGACATACATAAATTAAAATAATAATTATTAATCAATTAAACAAATCAATTCAATTAATCATTTATCAATATATTGTTGACGTTGACGTTTTATGTTCTTAAATTTACTGATAAGATTTTCTGTCCTTTATTTTCGTTTTATTTAATTGATACTTAGTAAAATAATGTTACCTAATAGTCTAGAATAGAATAATATTATTGTGTGCCCTTACAGGGTGTCATGATCTGACTTTATATAATGTAACACAAAGTTCCTAGGTTAAACTAAATTTTGAACCCCATACAAACTTTCAACCCCTTTAGGGGATAAATTTTTAAAAACGATGAAATTACTTTTATTGTGTTTTAATAATATATTTACTTAGAAAGGTTCAAATCCCTCACTCAAAAAAAATTGTTTGATTCCCTTCAAACTTTCAACCCCTTTTTCATCACTTTGAAGGATGAATTTTCAAAAACGTTGAAATTAGTTTTCTTCTATTTTAATTATATGCCTTTTTACAAATTTTCAAGTTCCTAGCTCAAAATAAAACTTGAACCCCATACAAACAACAAGGGATTTTTATTTGTCATCGGCTATTATGCCTTTATTAGAAGTTTTCAGTTCAACCCCTTTTAACCCCTTTAGGAGATATATTTTTAAAAACGCTGAAATTACTATTCTTGTGTTTTAATACAAAGTTTCATATCCCGCATTGAAAAAAATTTTTGATCTCCATATAATCTTTCAACCCGTTTTTCATCACCTTAGGGGATGAATTTTCAAAAACGATGAAAGTTTTCTTCTATTTAGATAAAATACCTTTTTACAAAGTATCAAGTTCCTAGCTTAAAATAATACTTGAACCTCATACAAATTTTCATCCCCTTTTTAATCCTCTTAAGGGTTGAATTTCTCAAAATCGCTTCTTAGCTCTTGTACACTTAATAAATGCAACCTAGTGTGTAAATTTCAACTTTCTAGCATTTGTAGTTTCGGCTCTGCGTTGATGAGTCAGTCAGGACACGTGCATTTATATATATAGATGAGCACAAATATGCTTTCCTGAGTTATAGGTATGTTATATGTATTTATACTATTATATAAATAAAGAAATAAATATTGTAGGACATTATATTATCACATAAATTGTCCCACAAGTAAGGTACTTAGACTACGATATATAAAATATGTGTAATAATGCTTATACAATACATAGAAAACACCCGTATCCTTGTCTACAACACAAGCTTTCTTGAGCATACCGTTTGGTTTAGTCAATTTGTGTAAGCATGTCGTATAATATTTATTTATTATTCATTTAAAATACAAAATTAACCGGATTACGCCATTACGCGAATTATTATATCTTATATTTCTGCTTTCATGTAAGCTACTTTTATTCGTCCGTTAATGTATCAATCGAATATCTCCTCACTTTACATAAAACAAACTTATAAAGTATATTAAGTAGGTGAAATATATTACGTTCATTAATAATTACTTACTTACTTTTAAGTAGACATTGTGTTTATAGTATTTATAGTTATTAATATTTAATATTTGCAGGCACCTAGGGTCGGTGGCGTGAAGGTTTACGATAAGAATCTCTCGAGGGACGAAATCATCATGGATATTGATCTCTTGTAAGTGATGCATTTCTGTTTATTACGTCAGCATTGCCTATTTTAAAAACTGACCAAACTAAAGACTAGCTAAATGCACAACCAAATACAGACAAACACGACATGCGACATAACATAGGATTGTACGCTACTAATATAATGACACTATGAATTGAAGTCCGTTGCACTGAGGAAAACGCACTGAGGGCTGTCTTTTCTTTTCAGTTACGCCGGGGACTGTGATATCTCATTTGTTCTTCAAGGTATTCGGGGGGGTATAAAGGATCTGCAGGTAAATATTGCAATGAAAGATTTTACTTAAGTTTACTATACATATCTAGTACTTAATAGTAGGTAAAATATATTAGCCAAAACTATATAAATACCATATATGTTACGTATGTATTACTATTTGTGTGTTCAATAAACCGTTACTGCCATAAGAAGTACGATAAGGGTTTATCGCTAACCTACATTGTGGTAGTGGTTGAAAATGGCAAATATTATTTCAAAAAATCCAAAAAGAAAAACATATTTGCAGCATAAATAAAATCAATTCAAACAGACATGTTTTTTGTACGACTTGAAACAGAGTGTTAGAATGGCAGGTTAAATTATTCCTCATTTTTAATTGCCTACTGTTTACTTTTTCTATTGCAACATTCACATCTTTTCATACTGTTTTACGTATTATTGTGTGGTCAATACAAATTTGTAGGTATAATTGGGCACATATCAGCCATCAATAGACTAAACCGAATAGTTCATCTGATATTCACTCTTTTATTATAATTTACAAGCAGTATAGAAAAATAAAAAAATAAAATAAAAACTGGTTGTTTAGATCCACGGTATGGTCCGCGTAGTGATGAAGCCGCTCATCACCAAAATCCCGCTGGTGGGCGGGCTGCAGGTGTTCTTCCTCAACAACCCGTCCATCGACTTCAACCTGGTGGGCGCGGCCGACGTGCTGGACATGCCGGGCCTGAGGTAGGGTTGCCATCTGAAACAGTGGAGCATCTCACATTTCCTATTACACTATTTTTGTATAGTCCCGCTCCTGCGGTTATGTTGTACTTGGTGTGAGGGCGATAATGATGCTCGTCTCCCAGATTTCACTGGCGGACAGGCTGTAGGTGTTATTTCTTCCTTAGCAACAAATTAACGCAATGAGCCGTCCATATGAATGTATTTATTTACCTGCCTCATTTAAAGCATAATATGAGCATAAAATATAATATATTATGACTATTTAAAACACAATATAATATGCCTTTAATTTATCCTCTTTCCTCTTAAGCGACATTGGGATTTGACGCTAGTACTCGTATAACCGTTTCTAAAAAAGTAGCAAAATTTCTATATTAAGTATATACATATATATGCTATTATTCAAGAAATGTGTTTGACACTCAATGGGTTACAAGTACAATCGGCCGGACGATTCTGTCACTAATGGACAACGCTATTTAGGTCAAGAGAATCGATAAACATGTAGGAAGTATGCAGGTACTTGTGAAGTATTGTGGCCTAGATCAGCGGGTCATTCCATGCCGGAATCAACAGTGGGTACAGTCGCTATCAGATACGTAGGCCAGAATAAAATGATCATAAATATCTGAACAAGACCCTATTTTTAAGGCATTTCAATACATTTTCAGATGCACTCATAGATAACTAGTGATGAGTGGTCACTGTGTGCGTATATGGACCGGATGGAAAAAAATGTTCATAAATATCTGAACAAGACCCTATTTTTAAGGCATTTCAATACATTTTCAGATGCACTCATAAATAACTAGTGATGAGTGGTCACTGTGTGCGTACATGGAATATTTTTTAATTACAAAACTACTTTAAAAAGTAGAACAGATCTACACAAGAATTTCAATTATGAGTACGAGTATTTTCAGTATGGTTTATTTTTTTACACAGGTATTTCGTACATATGACGCTTCTTTACTGCACTAGTGCGATAATTAGCACTTTACGTAATATGTATGTCGAAAACTTAACGTTGCACGATACATGTGCGAATAGGTAATTCGCAACTCGTATCGATTAAAAACACTTCCTTCGGTCGTGTTTTAATTTACCACCACTCGTTGCGAATTTCCTATTTTCTGCTCTTGTTTCGTAAATAACTATTACCAGTCTTCAGAGCAAAAGTAATCAGTATGTAGTTCAGTGTATAATTATGTGTCTTCATCCGAATGTGTAGTAATAGTACGAAAATCGCAACGAGTGGCGATAAATTAAAGCACGACTGAAGGGAGTGTTTTAAATCACAAGAGTTGCGAATTAAAAAAAAGCGAGTCGGACTCGCCCATGAAGGACTTCCGAACCGACTATGACGTATTAAAAAAAAAATTACTTACTAGATCTCGTTAAATCAATTTTCGGCGGAAGTTTGCATGTTAATGTGCATCATATAGTTTTTTTAGTTTTATCATTCTGTTATTTTACAGGGGGGGGGGGGGGGGCAGTGGCGGATTTGCAGTGTTGGCCGCCCTAGGCCCCAGGCCTGGTAGTAACTACTAGCAGCCCCTTTCTCAGCACCCATCATATAGACTGCCGCCTTGCTGCCGCCCCTAATGTCTTGCCGCCCTAGGCCCGGGCCTACTTGGCCTTAGGACAAATCCGCTACTGGGGGGGGGGGGGGGACACTACACACACATTTTACCACTTTGGAAGCATCTCTCGCGCAAACTATTCAGTTTAGAAAAAAATGATATTAGAAACCTCAATATCATTTTTGAAGCCCTGATACCCCACACGTGTGGGTTTGATGGAAAAAAGTTTCAGTTCTAAGTATGGGGGAACCAGGGGAACCCCCAAAATTTAGTGTTTTTTTCTATTTTTGTGTGAAAATCTTAATGCGGTTCACAGAATACATCTACTTACCAAGTTTCAACAGTATAGTTCTTATAGTTTCGGAAAAAAGTGGCTGTGACATACGGACGGACAAACAGACATGACGAATCCATAAGGGTTCCGTTTTTTGCCATTTGGCTACGAAACCCTAAAAACAACGTTTTATAGTACATATGGCCATTTAAATAGGTAATTCGCAACTCGTGTCGTACCATTACGTAATACATCGATGTTACGTGCTGCAAACCTTTTTGTACTTCATAAAGCAGTAAGAAATTTACTGGTGAATTTTAAGATGATTAGCATTTATTGTGTTTTTATTGCTAACCCCATGTGAATGTTTCAGTGACATACTCCGGCGCTGCATCGTGGAGCAGATCGCCAACATGATGGTGCTGCCCAACAAGCTGCCCATCAAGCTGAGCGACGAGATTCCCACCATCGACTTGCGCATGCCGGAGCCGGAGGTGAGCCTCTTAAAGCCAGTTGCACCAAACCGTTCATCAACGTAAAAAAAAGTTGAAATTAATGGATCTCTGCGGGATTGCGTTAGTCAGTCTGTCCATTGTGCAATGTGCACGGTCCCTTAAAGTGCTGATGCCGAGCTTTTAGGTTTTGACCTCTTGTCGTCGTTAGTAGAGATATAATTTTTATACCGTATACTCATCTCTACGTTTAGGTCGATAGGAAATAAATGAGACTGTTTTATAGAAGTCGACCAAAAAATTGATTCGAATATTCCCAGAAAGTCGTTTCGTTTATTATAATTTCTGAGTGTTTTTTGTGACTCTAGTCATAAAAGAAAAGGTCTTACTATACCTACAATTTCGTGATATGCTTTTTTACCGGTTCCGTAAAAAAAGTTGTATATTTGGCTAAGAATAAAAATAAATTAATATTTTCAGGGAGTGCTGCGTATACACCTGGTGCAAGCACAAAATCTCATGAAGAAGGATATTTCTATGTTAGGTGAGCACTTGAGGCAATTGGTTAAATTTTTCAATTGCACTTTACGTATCAGTTGTAAGACAGATTATTCCGACAGGAGCGCGGTAAAGAAACATGAAAGTCCACGGAGGTTTTATGTCGGATTAGGAGTCTTAAAGTTGTTTAATAAGATCTACTACCATCCATTACCGTTTCAACGCTTAACAGGTTTGTAATCCGTGAGGGCTCGAGCCCTTAGATGTATCTAGGTTTTAGTCAAACATTTGTTGTTTTTATAAAGGCAAGGGTAAGTCGGACCCGTACGCGATCATCACGGTGGGCGCGCAGAAGTGGAAGACCAAGCACATCGACAACAACATCAACCCGCGCTGGGACTACTGGTGTGAGGTGAGCTTCCTCATACCTCCACTACTCTCCTTTTTATTCCTAAATAGCACTGGTCAAGGGACAGCACACTTTTTAACTAAATTATTTTATGGTCTTTTTATATTAACACTCTTTATTATAATTATTTTTCATTTTTACTATTTTTTACTTACATGCACTCAAGAGTAATAGAAAGAGGTCCTTTGTATGAAACATTTAATGGAAAGTGAAGCATTTCAATTGCTCTTGAGTATAGTATTATATTTTAGAAATAGATCTTGTAAGTCATTACGTGTGGGTTAAGCAATCGAATAAGTTCACAGTCCCAATATAAATCTTTAATCTAGGTATCATATTATGTTATAATTTTTAAGTGAACTTTATAATGGTGCAACCACGCTGGGTCGGACGCCGAATGCAAAGTACGCGGTTGCCAAGTTACTGACATTGCTTGCATTTGGCGAGCGACCCGGAGAGTGCTTGGGCCGTAAGATTTGCCATAATGACGACGTATCGCTTTGCTAAACGTATATCCATACACGTTACGAGTATACCAGGCGATAAGAGGAGTATACTCCAGTTCCTATTTCAGTTAGTTAATGTTTATTGCTGGCCTGGAAATATGTTATGAACACTTCACTGGCAGACCTCAGGCGTCATAAAATTGGTTAGTGATTTAAGATGTAGGTGTACAGCAAGTTAAGGTAAATATTTAGCAGGTTCTGTTAGACCGTTTACGTACTGCGGCACATCCGAAGCTTCCGAAATCGTCTAATATACTCTGTTTCGACATTTTAGCATCGCTAGGCATTTATGTAAAACCGCTATTTAACCGCCTTAAAAATCAACGGGGGGGGGGGGGGGGGGGTGTAAGTGAAATTTTGGGTACGAGGGTGGTAATTAAGGAATTAAAGACCCGAGTTTGCAATATTCTTACCCCCGGAGTTACACACAATGTTTTTCATCACACTTGAGAAGAAAAAAACTAAATTTTAAACGAAATAATACTTAAATACGGTGACATATCAAACATTCGTCCGCCATTTTGTAATTTCTTGACAGGTTAGCATCGAGGGCATAGGCCTATGTATTCGGCATTCAGCCACGATTAAAAATTATGTAAAAAATATTTTAAACGGCTGTTAAATTAACGAAATTATTTAATTTTATACGTAAACAAAAATAATAATTATGCTACTTGGTTTGTATGAGTAAGTAACATTATTAAAAAAAGCTATAACTCCGCGGGAACAAAATAGGCATTTGTCTTTCAGTACACCTGCATGAAATAAGATCTTTTTCGAGTAAGTGTGATGAAAATGTATTTTATGTCCGTTCCCCGATTTTTTGCAGACCGATGGATTGCTTAAGATTTTTTTAGAGAGACAGGTTACAAATAATACGAATTTTGCACAGATGCACACCTACAGCTGTCTGGCTAGCTTATAGTAACCCTCGCATTCGCTCTCTAAAACCATCATTTAATGAAAATTTAAAAGCTTGTAGTGATGGCATTCAAAACTGTTTATACCGTCGGTGATTTTTTGTTAATCCGTAACAAAAAATCACCGATTTTAGGTCCAAACACTAGAAATAATCAATATAGAACAAAATAAAATACCTATTACAGTACGTAAGCGCTCTGACTGTTAAAAATCTGAAATTGGAACAGCAACTACTGAACATTATAATTTTTTTATAGCTCTGACGCTACCGCATACAGATTACCCAGGAGTCATTGATTTATTGATTATATATAACGCGAAGTCTTACCAATAAAAATAAGTGCCCCCTAGTTTGAAAGCTGACATGGATACCGCTATATGGCGCCATAAGTTTTGTGCTCAATATATAGTCTTTTTTTTATACTACGTCAGTGGCAAATCAGTATACGGCTCTGGTCAAACGTCAACTTTTGATCACAAGTGTTACCGCATAATGTACAGTCAAGTTTAAAAATATGGGTGCACACAAGCTGCCCAAAAATATGTCCCATAGCTCTTATGTCGGCGAATTAAGAGTTATGGGACATATTTTTGAGTAAGTTGCGTGGACCCATATTTTTACACTTGACGGTCTAAAGCTGTACAACGCAATCTATATCAATGGTCAAATTTGAAATACGAATTAGCCTTAAAATGTCCACATCTTATATAATCAATGAATTTTTGGAGTTACTGAAACTCTCCATTATGCGAGATCAGATCACAAATCACATTGTCTTGCCAATGCAATCCATATTATTGAAATAACAAGCTTACTCGTATATTGACGGGGACTAGGCCTCTGGGACACACACGACCGTAACTAATTACATTAAGGTGGTCCGTACGCGATCGCAGACTAGAGGACCTACTTACATGTGGACATCTTGTTATTTCATTATATTCACTGAGGCACGCATAAGTTGCATGCGTACAGTTTATCATATTTTGCCACTAATTAATAAGAAATAATACGCAATATCGCGAAATAATATGAACTTTGGGATAGAATAGAATCAGCTAAAGGTAATAATATACTAGTGTCTTTTTTAGCAATCTAGATGGTGCATGTTATTTATGACTCGGTAGTATATATTATATATATATACCTATAGGATACCTATAGTATTTTTCAAACGCGAAGGGCAGGGTGAACTTTTTTTTTCATTCCGTGCCATTGACGTTTTAGGCCAATCCTTTTATAACAAAAATCACTTGAATCCCAATACAAGAATACATATCTTCGTAGCTTAGAATTTCTCATTATAATAGACACAAATTGCCAAAACATGTATTATTATGTTATAAAAATAAGAATATACATTTTAATATCGTTGAGTTTCATCATGTAAAACGGAACTCAATTGCAATAGAGTATGACTCTACTTGTCGACGGAATCTATTCCGCTCGAGTCATATCGTTTCAGTCGCATACAATTGGGCAGGAATGTATCTGTATCTAATAGATCAAAGGCCAAAGGTATGGCGGCATCGTTTTGGGTGATGGCGCCACAATCTTTAGCCTATGCCCTGTAAGATGGCGCCACTTTTTGATATTTAAAAAAATTAACACATATCAGTGAAAGAATAATGATCAAAGTCAAATACCGTTCTAAAAGTTTTAATTATGTGTTCAAAGATGGCATTAAATTTACTGTGGCTACAAAGTTTTCTTTGACAATCCACGTCTATTTCAAATTCTCTTTGCTTATATGGAAGAGTGATAAAGAGACATTAGCGTTTCGTTCGTTACGGCGCAAACGATTGGCATTTTGGCTAGGCCCTCTGTACTCATGCAGTAGAATTCTAGAAGTAATCAAGGGCTGTAGGTATGTGTAGATCATGTGGCAGAGTGAAGCGCCTTATATACCCGTTAATAATTATCATTACTACATTTATTTGTCTGGTTCTATTGTGTCTCATATTTTTTAAGTAACCAGCCGGGCTAGCGCAGTAGTGGCGTGACAGTATCTCGCGAGATAGACTACCCGTCCCTCATTAATTAATACAGTTAGAAAAACCGGGTAGTCTTTATCGCAAGCGAGATACGATCGCGCCCCTCCAGTGCTAGGCCTACAGCATGTGTATTAAGCATTTTATCGGGATATCTATGCTAACAAATCAGAAACAAAATCTTGTGTTACTTATTCCGGGTCTTCAAGTAATTGGGTCTCTATTCATAAAACCTTGGTTATAAGTACTTAAATCTATACAAGATTTATTTTGTCTGAGTCAGTTATTTCTTATACATATAGCGCAAAGTTTATAAGCATGGTAAAAAAAATTAAAACAATTTTGGAAAGACTCTCAGTTGTACCCGTTGGAGGTAAACATAGGTTTTTAGTTAGTTGGAAGAATTTGTTTGTTTATTTATAATTGGATTTTAGTTTATGGTTTGAGGAAGACGTATAAACCATAAAAAATGTTACCAATGTTTGATGTCTGACCTAGATGGGGCTATACGCTGACATTATGGTAACTGTGACAACCTGAGTCTTCATGGTAACACACGAATAGAGGACGTCGAAGCTAACTACCCTGAATTTCACGTGACAAGCAAGACAAGTGCCACAATAAACATAATATTTTCATAGAAAATTGACGCTTATGGTGGCACTCCCACACCTTGTCATTACAAAGACTGTGCAGAGTTAGCTTGGTCCGACGGCACCTACAACTTTTCTTCCAACTAGTCATTTATTTAACGCCGGCTTAGTAATATTATTAGTTAATAAAATAAACATGAATTAAGTAAATGGTTGGCTTATGAGGTATTTGCTCTAGTTCGGAAATAACAATCGATTCCAACAAAAACTTTAAGCAAGTCGCCTGTTTAAGTAATTTAGGTTTATTTTTGTAGTTGCAATATATCGTACTTCGAATGCAAGTGATTTATTTCGACCGGTTTTGGCAATCCTTACTAAGCAAGAACTACCATTAAGAAATATACCACTTGCTTATTGCTCGATTATTTTCTATTAATACATTATTGTCATATTGAGTATATTTATTTTACTTTATGAAGTGGTTGAAATAATATAAAAATACATTTGGTTTAATTACGCCGCTCCGTATTTCAGTTCGCTTCATAACGCTATTTTAGCCACTTTATAAGAATGATAATTTAGATAAAGTTGTGCATCTTATTTTGTTTTCCTTGCTATGTTTGCGTGGGACTTTGCGCGTTTGGCGTAAAGGCGCGTATAATGCAATCTCTCGGTCAAGCTTTGGAAATAGAGGTGCTCGACAAAGACGAGGGCAACGAGGACGACAAGTTGGGCAGGTAAGTGCGTCGGCGGCGGCGGTGGCGGGCGGCCTGTGCCTGGTGTGCGGCGCGGCATGCGCGTGTAGCAGTACTGTAGTGGTGCGGGGCGGTGCACTCCGCTTGCCTTCCAGCCGAGCTGCGAGCTGCGCTCTCCCTACCCTCTCACGATCGGCTCGAAGGCGCGGATATAAATTAGACGCTTATTTTACTCGTATCACGCTTATTAATTTGGACTAGATACTCATTTCAATAAATCTTCTGGTTTTGGATAGCAGTCAGAAATGAATATGTAGTCTACGCTTTAAGCTTCGGTACTTTAGTTGCATAATGCTTATAGTGCATAAGTTACATAAGTTACCTATGAAGTATGTAACGGAAAGTCTACCCAAGGTAAGTTTCTAAATTATTGTGTATACAATTTGGTTATTAAACATTATTAATTCTTCTTATTCCACGATTCATTTCCAACCATAAACCTTAATACATATATCTATCGTGACTTGCAGTTCTTTTTATCGAGGTTAATAAGGTTCCATCAGAATGTAGTTCCTACGGCGAATGTTAAACTAATTGTTGACTGTTGTGATTTGTCCTAAGGCTGTAATAAGTTCAAGGAAGAGCCAGGTGCTGCAGTGCGAGCTGTGGGACTGGGACCCGGGGATGGGCATTCAGAACGATGATTACCTCGGCAGGTCCGTGCGCGCGCCGGGCGCCCGCTTGTCAGCGAGAGCGGCCCTAGCGATGCTTTGTTCTCGTTTTTGAGTGACTATATGTGTGACTCTCAATATTGCCTTGCAAGCCTTCCTAGACGATCTCCAGTAGTTTAAAAAAGTTTTTAATTACTTACATTTTGTTCTCAATCAACTAACATCTAGAGATCATTGAAAATCACATTGCAGCATTGTCATCACTGAATTGTCATTCACTTGTCGGTAATATTTAGAGTCATTTTGCAGCAGTTTTAACTACATTATGTGATCCTCGTGTTGATGTTATATTTTTTGTGTGGATATCGGTGTCTAATAAGGTCATCATTTGGGTAGGTGTTACCGTAACGATATACGTACATCATCCATTATTATTAATTCAACCATTAACATTTTTTCGTGTACTTTGTATATTTTTTATTAACTTCCCCTAATGTACAATAATATTTTCACAGTTTATACTTTCTTTCTTTGTAATACGCTTAGGGATATTTTAGTATGGTGTTATTTGATAAAAGCTTGATATGTGTGTAATATGGTGGGTTGCATTGCAACAGTCGGTGATGCTTAGCAGTGGAACGTCGTGCCGCGTCAAGGTTTACGACTGGGACCGCACGGGGCGAGACGATAAGCTCGGCAGGTCGGCAACAACTATACACTCGCACGGCTCCTTCGGCAACTTTACAATAGTTACTTGTTTCACAAGGGGGCAAAGTTGCTGTTTCTCTCCTCGTGCTAATATTCATACCCGAGCAAGCTAAAGATTCTAAAATGAAAACACGAGCGTAACGAGGGGTTCGGGAAGTGGAATCTTGAGCGTTGCGAGGCTTTCAAGGCAAGAGGGTAAAACGAACTTTGTAACCGTGTGAATCATAACATTTTTCACCACACCAACGCGAGGAAAATACTATTTGTAAAACATTACAAATCAGATCCAAATGAACGCTATTACATATTAATTTATTATTCATAATCATCACTTGAAAGTAAACTCCACCAGACTAAATGAGGAAACAAATCAAAATTTGCAATTGAAATGCCACGAATAGTGGTTTTGGCCGAATTCCGAATATTAGGTGGTCGAATATTCGGTACGACACGTGTACTATTTTGAGTCACATTTTAAAAACTGGTCGTCCACAAAAGACAATGTTTGCTAAAATTATATTGCTCATTAGTAGTGTATGTACCTAATTAAGACTCGAGAGTTAAGCGAATCTAGCTTATAATAAAAAAAACCTTTTATGTAACAACTTCGTAAGAATACATTTCGAATACATAATGTATTATACAATATATAATATGTATATAATATATTATATTTATATTGTATACTAGTGGCTTTGTGGGCTGTAGACCTCGCGTTAGGCTTAGAAGATGTAAAAGTGAAAAATACTTAGTTCGTTGAGTCGTTATCTCACAGTGAACTCACAATGGTCTTAACTTAACACATTCACTGCCGGGAACCCACCTGGTGGGCGCTCGTGAACTTTGTTCAGATGCCGGACGTTTCGTACGCAGCTATAGACCACCGGTTTCGGGAGTAGTGCGCCGTTTTTTGTCTGGCAGTGAATGTGTTAATAGATGCTTTTGGCGCTAACTCCTTTATGCCAATTTCAGCATTTTGAAAATCTTCCAAAAACTAAATCGACAAAAAAAAAAATCATAGAATCTGGTCGTAAAAGTTCTCGTGATTCGGTTTAGAAATGCGACCTGTAGAGGAGAACATCCGGACATACGAATACAATAAAATGCACGAGTTTAAACGGAGCCCTTCGCTAACCCTACAGTAAAAAAAGCTTTATTTCGGAACATTTAATTCCATAAATCATTGTTAGTTAGTAATCGAGACAGTTCGTTGTTGCTACATGTTAGTATATTAAAATATTTTAAAACATAATTATAAATAATTGACAATAATTCATTATTAACAATGAAATCAAAATATAATATAATATATGATGTTTTAATATTTTTTTATCTTAAGTAGGTGTAATAGGTATTCGGTATTCGGCCGAATAGTACGCAATGTATGGCCGAATACCGAATAGTTGCCGTATATTCGAGACATCTCTACTAATTACTGTAGATAATCTAACTCTTGTAGATAAAATACTTCCTCGTCAATTTTAAAAGAATAAAGAGAGACTTTGCGAGCTGGTGTGGTGAAAATGTGTTTCATGATCCTAACTGTAGCGCACGGCAGCGCCCGCTGGGCTCCTCGGCGCCTCTCATGCCACTGCACCGCCCTCCGAACGACAACACCGATACCATACCACGGTTATGTTCATTATGTATATATGTCCACACATACACTACACGCGTGCATACTCGTACCTAACAACTTATACGAAACTCTCACATCGACATACAATTATTAATTTATTATGCATAAAGTATTTCGTAACGGTAAAATTATGATAAATTAAATGTTAATTTAACTTTGTAAATACACCTCTAGCAGGACACAGGAACAGTTAGTATATGAATGTAACAAAAATAGTGGGGTTCCGTTTAAGGCTGTATTCGGTATCGTATTCTGATCAGGTAAAAGTCTTGGAGCAACACCGGGAAGGGAGTCGGCATTCGCACTATTTCCCCTCTGCCGGAGCACATGCCCAAATGGGCATAGTGCGGTGCGTGTTGTGACTCGTCGGTACACAAAAACAGATCGAGGTGCGCAAGATTTTTTTTTGACGTGTGTCATTTTTTTTGTATTTGTATCGTCATTGGTCATTACATGATTGGATTATGTATGTTGTAAATGAGAAATGCGACTGTGTGCAGGTTTCCCCCCGCAAAAAGTGGTAGAACAATTTGTTCGGTAAGATGTCGCCTGGGTTCCTACCTTCCGACGTGTCGGAAGCCGGCGTTGCTCGAAATAAAAACTAGAATAATTTTTATATGATACGAAAAAAAAATTATTGCGCTGGTTGGCCAACGGCCAATCCTCCATACAAAAGCCAAAACTGTATCGCGTCGAAAATTTTTTTTTCTACTTTTTCCTAATCAGAACACGATACCGAGTATGCCCTTAAACGGATCCCCACTATGTTTGTTACAACCTGTACATCTAATATAAACTCTTATATATTTTGCGATGTGCTGCTTGAGCTGGAGCTTTATACGTACCTAATGCTTTTGTGTCGTGGGTCTGTCTGTAAAGATGCGTGTTCAAGGAATTGTAGCTAAGACTTATACATGTTGTAGATAAGTAAAAAAATCTTTTATTTAACTTGCAAAGTTTGTTAGGTCAAATCTGGGAAGCTAGAGCCTGATGAGGGATTGAGTTGAGCTGTAACGTACCTACTCGTTATCAATGTACCTACATAACTTCGACGCGGATCGATTGATGTTACCATCAATGTGGTCTGATAATTAAGACCACAGATGGCCATAGGAACTCTGTAATAAAATAATTTACCTAATCCCAACGAGTTTGTGGAATAGTTATTAACTGTAGATACTGATAGAGATATAGTTGGCAAGCGTTTCTATCCAAAATTACTTTTTGTTTGAACTTAATTTGGTATTGAAATGACTAATTTTAGAAATGATTTTCAACGAATAGGTGTTCACATTGCTGCAGCGTCCTGCTTATAAGTACGCCCAGACCGTAGTTAATGTGTAGTAGTCCCATATCATGTATTCAATACACAGGCATAACGTCAGCGTGCTTATATCACCTGTATGGATACTAACTTCTCATTTTCTATTATTTTCGTTCTAATTTAGTAGCTTGTGCCTTAAAACAAATAATATCACTAATTCGTAGTTTTCAGTTTAGCGAGTGCTAAAATCTTAATATCGTCATCCTAATTCTACTAAGCATAGGTATTGCTTTTAACACCGGTGGCTGAATAAAGCTTGATAAGAACAATTATTTTTACTGTTTCAATGGAAATTGAGCCCAGTTCCTAATCATTTAACGAAAAAAACGTCTTAGGCCCCTCTGAATTTCGTGGTGGTAACAGTCTAAAAATGTTTAGGGTTTTATTGGTAAAGCTTTCCGCACCGCTCATTGCCGTCTTGCTACGTATCCCAATATCTATTAGAGAGTTCGTAGTCTATTAGTAATTATATTTTGAAATTGCAGGTGCTCCTTGGATATATCCCAAGTGGTGCGCTCCGGTCGCTTGGATACGGTAGGTGCTGTTATATATGAATATGATATACGTAACGACTTCAATATACCTATTCCACGTGTCGTTCATCTCACTACTCGTTCTCTTTACAGTGGCAAACCCTTCAAGAAGCAAAACACGGGAAAGTGGAGTTGCGACTGTCGTGGCATCGTCTTTCCTCGGATGTAACTGAACTCTCACGGGTATGGATTTTACATCACTTTGTACTAACAAGGATCAAATCGATCAAAAAGGTTATTCCCACTAGTTACATTAAGTTGTTAACAGTAAGAAACAACTGAGATTCTTTTTCCACCTGTCCTCGGTGGTAACAACTGACAACAATAATTCACAGTAGTTACCACCAACTCACTTAGATGGTAACTAGTGGGGATTTTTAGTCTCAGTTGCTACCACGAAAAACTAAGAATGTAAAAGACAGACAAATATACCTACATATATCGGTTATTTTACCCATCGACAGCAGATTTATTCTAAAACTGATCAAACATTTTAAAATAAGTTTATCAGTATCAGTAAACATATGAAATAATTGTACACAAATCTGTTGAACAGTTGTTACAAGTGATAAAAGAGTTCACATGGCACCCCGGTGGGGTATGGCAATTTCCTTAAAACTATATTTACATAAGGCTACTTATATCTAAAACATGATTTTTCTTAACTAATTTGTGTAACAATTGTGAAGCTACCACTATACTCGTATCATATCTATATCGTTGCCCTGCATGAATTCGTCTATGGAATAGTATGATTTTTTTAAGGATAGTCTGGAGTGTTTTTCAAATAAATGTACTGTTTGTATTTTTTTTATAACCTTTCTTTTAAAAATATATAAAACGGATTCTGGGAGGATTAAGATGTCCTTACGGCGCTCACTTTTATTATAAGTATTGTAAAAGATTTATATTGTTTTTTTATGAAGGTTTATTAAAGGTTTAGGGTTTTGAAGGTTTAGGAAGGCTTATTTCTAGAATGTATAGTGAAGGGAGGGTCAATATTCGAAGATTCTGGAAATGAGATTTACAAGGGTTATATTTATACACACATAGTATGATGAATCACCTGTGGACGTAAAACATTGTCACTTTTATTTAGAATCATTTTTAAGAAATTGTCTTTAGAATCTCTTGTATTTAGAATCATTTTTAAGAAAAAAAACCGACTTTAATGAGGGAGACCGGGTGAAAGAAAGATGATTCTTGATTTTCGGTTCCATACAATGAAATTAAAAAGACAACTACCTACGCCTAAGTATGTAGAAAAGGAGGTAATTTTTTTTGTCACTGCACCCATCTCATATCAGATTTGCCCTATGGTTGACTGGTAAATTTAAAATAAATGATTTCACACCATGCATGAAATAAAGCACCAGATAATTATTACAAAAAACATAGATAGCAGTCATTTTTAAACACAAGTTCTATATAATAAATAGGATAGAAATATAAAAAAGTACATAGGTTAATTGACGTCATTGTGTAATGTTTCATATGAATTTGTTCATATGCTTGATTTGTTGATGAAAATACTAAGATCACTATATACATGCCTTTAACATTTGAGGAGTTACCTCGATTCCTCATGAACCCCATCTTCAGAACTCGAACTTGACAAAAATTTGTCTTGAAAATCTAATTTGCTTAACAAACACAGCGAAGAGGACAAATCGTCAAACGTGAACTATGCGTCGTTGAAGAGTTCCATTCTGATATCATCAGCAGTTCCACTGCATCAAATGTCACTTATTAAATGTAAATGCTTGATTTGTTAAAGAAAATACAAAAATCACTCTATGCATGCCTTTAACATTTGAGGAGTTTCCTGGATTCCTCATAGATTCTATCATCAGATCTCGAACTTGACAAAAAATTGTCTTGAAAACCTAATTTTCCTAACAAATAAAACGAAGACGACAAATCACCAAGCGGGAACTATGTGTCGTTGAAAAGTTCCATTCTGATCAGCATCAGCAGTTTTTTAAATATAAATGCTTGATTTATTAATGAAAATACAAAAATCACTATATTATGTATGCCCTTAACTAGATGCGTGCGCCACCGCCGCCGGGCTTCTTTGCCACGCCGCCGCCGCCGATAAATAATATGACGTACCTATTTAAAAAAAAAACTACTTACTAGATCTCGTTCAAACCAATTTTCGGTGTAAGTTTGCATGGCAATGTATATCATTTTTTTTTAGATTTTTCATTCTGTTATTTTTGAAGTTACGGGGGGGGGGGGGGCACATTTTACCACTTTGGAAGTGTCTCTCGCGCAAACTATAAATTTTTGAAAAAAATGATATTAGAAACCTCAATATCATTTTTGAAGACCTATCCATAGAAACCCCACACGTATGGGTTTGATGAAAAAATATTTTTTGAGTTTCAGTTCTAAGTATGGGGAACCCCCAAAATTTATTGTTTTTTTTTTCTATTTTTGTGTGAAAATCTTAATGCGGTTCATAGAATACATCCACTTACTAAGTTTGAACAGTATAGCTCTTATAGTTTCGGAAAAAAGTGGCTGTGACATAATCGGACAGACAGACAGACATGACGAATCTATAAGGGTTCCGTTTTTTGCCATTTGGCTACGGAACCCTAAAAATTCAGTCGAATTGAGGACCTCCTCCTTTTTGGAAGTCGGTTAAAAAAGATGTCTTTAATGTAGTCTCATAGCAATTTCCAGTGTAATAAACACAGTTATATATAGTTGGTTAAATTGCAAACTGAATTCGGAAATAAATAATTTAAAAAAAGTTACCAAAATAGAGGTCTGATTATATTTTTCCTGTAAAATTGATAGTAATGTTAATATTAAGTAAAAATACGGTAATCTTCGGATATAGGAGGGCGGTATTTTTTTCTCATTTTCCTCTATATTTTTTTTTTTTTTCCAACAACTTGCTGGTGAGTAGTGGTCAGTAATATTTTTCTTTTTAGGGTTCCGTATCCAAAGGTATTTCTGTTACCTCTCTGTCTGTTTTTCAGTATTATTATCGTGAGATGATAATTATATAAGTAATGTTTTTTTATTGTTTTACATGCATATAAGAAAATACCCTATTGTTTGTTTGACTGCAGGCTATAATCGAGACACAGCTGATTAAGTCCGGGGAGCTGAGTTCAGCCGTCCTTTCTGTCTACATCGACTCCTGTAAAAAACTACCGGTAAGTCGCTAAATCTCGCACAAAATTATTCGTTTTATTTATTTAGATCATTAAGCCTTAAGTGCAATATCATTTTAAATCACAGTTATACAGAAGATCCATTGTCAAAAAGAAATACTAGAAAAAATAGAAAAACACATTGAGAGGTAGGAGCAAAGGCATTAACATTGCCGCGCGTTCTTTTCAGAGGCTAAGATAAAACATTATTTTTGTTTCTCGTAATCAACGCGAGACTGTGTTAGGTGACTATTATTACTATATAAGTATTGGGTGCAAACTACTGAGAGACTCGATTACCGAAGTAAAATACTATATACTAACCTACTGGGATCTTTCTTCTAGGTCTGACCTAACTATAAGCCTCCACAGTTACATTAACGGCACGGCACTAACATGGAGTTATGTTGCAGGACGCGCGCGTGGGCTCGCGGCCCGACCCCTACCTCACGGTGACGGTGGGCAAGAAGACAGAGAACACGGCCGTGCAGATGCGTACCGGCGACCCCGTCTACGAGATCGGCTACTCCTTCCTGGTGCAGAACCCCGAGATCAACACGCTCGAGATAAAGGTGATTACTTGATTGCATTGGTTAACTGCGCGTTTTAGCGTCATTAATTAATTATACTTATTACGGTTATATTTGTGTTTTGTGACATTTTTTATAGGATTTTTGTTTAGTTTATTAAGTTTAGTATATTTTTTAGGTTTACGTAGCCAAAATGTCGCAACAGAATCTTTATTTTATGTCCCAAATATATTACCACAGTGGGGAGGCATATGTACTTACATAAAATTTGACGTCTCTAATCTCTTTTGATGTTCAAGATAATTACGGCAAAAATTGGCATAGTATAGTTCCAACGGAAATCCTTATATAATTATCAATAAGATGAATTAGCTACTTAATGTGTGATCAAGATCATGTTTGTGTGTACAACTTTTGTTGTCGACAGGTATTGGACCAGAAGACGGGCACCGCGCTTGGGCAGCTGTCGTACGCCATCGGGCTGCTGCTGAAGCAGAAGGACCTGAGCCTGCTGACGCAGCCCATCATGCTGCAGAAGTCCGGCCCAGAGTCGAGGGTGCTACTGTCTATGCAACTAAAGGTGAGCCCTAAGCCTATCTAGTCATTACAATTGGTCTGGGGGTCTATATTCTTTATATATTGTCAATTAAATTCTACGCGCCGGTAGAGACCTATGGTAATCGCTTAGCACTAACGCTTAAACTACTGTTTTTGCGAGGAACAAAGTTAAGTCATAAGTAGTTTATAGGTTGTTACAAAATTGCCTAGTTTTGACACCTGGTACCAAATCTCGACAATCTTCAGTGATCCTTTTATTTTTTTAATATATCCAGATACTGCAAGAGGCGATCAGAGAAGAAGACATAGCGGAGGAGCCGTCGAGCCAGCCCGCCGCGCCCGCGCCCGCCTCCGCCGCTGCGCCCGCCTCCGCCCCCGCGGCGCCCGCGCCCGACGTTACGGCCACCGACGGACCAGTGCCAGCTCCTGCTGCACCAGGTACGTACATAGTGAATATATTATTGTTTCACAGTTATTTACGGAAATGTGCTGAAAAAACCACGTCTAACATACCTATGCGCTATCAATGATAGGTATTTAAATCGGCAAGAACTCTTATAAATGATTCTGTCATAGCCCACACATGGCCAAAGGTACATTGATTAAGATGCGTAAAATCTATCGAATTTGGCGATAACGAGATTGCGCTGTACAGCTCCAAACACATAGATATAATATTCCCAAAGATGGAGTCTAAGCCAGCTGACACCTTAGCCTCACACACATACAGCCTCATTTTTAAGTACGATTACCAATGAGTAACGAGATGATGTGGCCATGTCGATAAACTATTGGCATGTTTTACAATTTTAATTTTACTTCCTTCCATACATTTTGCAGTAACTCTGATTGTCGTTTAACAATACAGTGACCGCAAAAAATAATGCGCTGTACACCGCCATCTGTTTTAGATGTCAAACTAAGTGGCACGTTTTATTCTTAGACTTTGCCTCTCTATTCATCTTCATTCATTTTTATATTTATTCGAAACAAAATGACTATTGGCTTAAATCTCTGAGGTTGTTTTATTCCAGAAAATTCCACACCGGTGCTAGCGAATCTGGAAGATGGCGCGCTAGATAGTGCGTCACAAAAATCTATTCCAGTCGAGGAAATGGTCAAGGAAGTGGGTGAGCATTATTGTCACTGTTTAACCTCCTGAGTCATTTATGCAGTTTTGAAATAGAAACCTTCTTTTATTCAAAAAATTGTTTTGATTTTGTCCTTTTAAAAGCTCAACGGGATTTAGCAGCTTAGACCATTATTACAAATATTGTTAATATTGTACTTGATATTCTAGATATACCTCAAGAATCTCAAGCTCCGTCTGGCCGGGGCTCGCCGAAACTCATTCACAGAACATCTTCGCTCACCACGTAAGATATTGTTATACGTAGTACATACTTTATCAGTAGTTTTTTCAATGAGATGTATGTTTTGGGTTCGGGGCGAAATTAGGATGCAAGTAGTTTTTCATCCAGTTGCATGACAGCAAATAACGCGCCATAACAAAAGCTCGAACGGCCGTGAAGAAGATGAGTGAAGTGTTAGAATGATTATGTACTCACCATTGGATTGTCAAGCAATAAATAAGTATTAGGAAAGTCTGCACTGCAGCAAAAGTGGCTATGGGGACCAGGTGTTCACAAGTATCTCTTATTCTATCAACAACAAAGTCGTGATCAGATCATTTTTAAACACTGCCCTTAGCAACTTCTTCTGCTGCCGTACTGTGTTGGCATATCGCGAAAGACTGTAATGTTATATTTTCAACAAAAATAAATATAATTAATAAATATAATTTTTGGTTTTCTGTATTGTTTAATTCTCTCATTATTTAAAGTATACATAAAATCTTATAAATATGCAGTCCTTCCAGAAAACATATCATTAAAATTGTCGCGTTTAGTTATATTGTTCACTCGGGTGCAAAGAAATCAGACCACCACAGCATTATTAATATTTTTTCAATTTCTGGAAAAACTCAATCATGATAATTTAGATACTACGTGGTAGATAATTTTCTGGCCTATGGCCTATTGATGACATTAATATTCAGGAGAGGGGATGGATATTGTGCAAAATATGGGCCTCGAAATCATCCCCCTCCAACTGCCTCATTAACGCAGGAATTGACAACTTATCATTTGGTATAAAACCAATCATTATCACTGTTTATGATCATTCGTGATTGATACGTCTTCCGGAACACTACTCTCATCGACTGAATCCGGAAAAAGTAAAGAAAAATGTATACTACCCCGACTGAAGCCGGCCAAGCAGTTGCCCTATTGCAGGGAGGGCTTAGTCAACGTGCAGTGGCTCGACAACTGAACCTATCGAAGTCATCGGTTCAACGTGTCTTCCACAGGTTCCGCAACGATCAGACGCTCTCCAGAAGACCCGGAACTGGTAGAATTCGCAGTACTTCTGAGAGAGATGACCGTTTCATCGTTGTTACCTCGCTACGAAATCGTCGACTGAATGCTGTTCAGCTTCAATAGGAGCTCCTAGAGACCAGGAATGTGTCTATTAGTCGATGGACAGTTAGGAGACGACTGAAGTAGAAGGAATTGACAGCCCACAGAGCTGCAAATGGTCCAAAACTCACCCCAATACACCGTGGAGCACGACGCGTCTTCGCTCGCGAACATGAAGAACCTCCAGCAATGGAGTCCCTTACTTTTTTCCGACGAGTGCAGGATAACTTTATTTGGCAATGACGGACGGGCACGAGTCTACCAAAGGCCTGGGGAGCGGTTCTCACAATGCTGCATCGAGGAACGTGTTGCTTATGGTGGGGGGTCAATCATGGTCTGAGCTGGTATTTTTCTGGAAGCGAAGACGGACATTGTGTTCATCACAGGGCCACGTACCAGGCCGAATTCAGGTCGAATGCACGTTTGGTACGTAGAAGAAATCCTGGCTGATCAATGCAAGATAACGCTCGGCCGCATACAGCCCGGATCACTAAGGAGTACCTGGAGGAGGTCGGCATCAGAGTCATGGAGTGGCCAGCCCGAAGTCCTGACCTAAACCCGAACGAGCACATTTGGGACGAGCTGAAAAGAAATCCGGGCTAGAAATCCCGCCCCTGAAACTTTATTGGAGCTAAAGACTGCGATCGAAGAAGAATGGGCGGGCATCGCTCAAGACATTAAAAAAATTAATAAGATCCTATGATTGCATGTCGTAGGGCTAGAGGAGGCAATACACCCTATTAAAATGCTGAAAATTGTTTTAATTTTTCCTCAATTTCCTTAGAATCACAGTTTTTCCATTATGCATAAGTTTTAGTCCAGTACGCATTTTTAGGGCGGCAACGTTTTTAGCCCTGAAAGTCTGAAAGTTTTGGCAGCAAACCTTTGAAAAGCACATCAATTTCTAGAGGAAAAGCCAAGCTTTCATTAGGTATATAATATATCACAACTGCGCTTACAGTTTTTACAGAAATTGAAAAAATTATAAAAAATTTAAGATTATTTTAAGGTTATGTTTATCCAGGTATTGGCTGTATCGTGTTTATAAATGTTGCTATGTATTTTTCTATGTACCGTTATGATTGCTTTTATTGCATATTATGCATATATTGGTCGCAGATATTTCTTTTCAAACATGACATACTTGGTATGGCAGGTCGGCGGGCGAGGCCGGGCTGGGCCGCATCCTGTTGTCGCTGCGCTACAGCATGCCCTCGCAAACGCTCTTCATCGTCGTGCACAAGATCATGTACGTACACTTTATTACTGCACGGTTATTTAGGGGAAGTAAGTGCAGTGACTTTGCCACTTTTGTCACAGACAGTGCCGATGATGATGCCGCAACCGTTTAGGTTCTTACGTTTACTTACTTCTCTATGGTACTGATCCACAAGTTGCAATTATTTAACTCGCAAATAATTAAACAGGAACATACCCCTGAAGGACCCAACAAATGTGCCCGACCCGTACGTGAAATTGTACTTGCTGCCAGGGCGCTCTAAAGATTCCAAACGGAAAACAGCTGTAAGTTTTATGTGTTCATTTTTATACTAGTGGTTGTAGTGCGACCTTACTTAAGAACCGTCTCGTTCTTAAAGCAGAGAGCCGTACGTCAATTTTGCTTAAGAACCTTATTACTATCAATCCTAGTTTTTACCACCAGTGTAGGTGGTAACTTCTAGGGGTTTTTTCTGTTTTTCCCAAATCAAACGTAAAAGGAGAGAAAGTAATTCCCAGCTGTTACTCTCCACTAATAATACTAGTTTAATAGCCCAGCGGCGTCGAGACATTTACCTTAAACGTAATCTTTGTACAGGTGGTAAAAGATAGTTGCATGCCGGAGTTCGACGAGAAGTTCGAGTGGTCGATCCCACACGCGGAGCTGCACTCGCGGCAGGTGGAGGTGACCGTCGCCACGCACAAGGGCTTCCTCGGCGGCAGCCCCGTCATCGGACAGGTGACAAGCTTACTCCTACAACCACTCATTCTCATTTATATACCTATACCTACTAGACAAGTAGAAAACATTCCGTTATCAAATTGTGGCAATAAATATGTTTCAGATTCTGAAATTCCCTTGATATCAGTGTATTGAATGACTAGCAATTTGTATGCCGATATTTTAAGATTTTTATGGACTCAGAAAACGCCTTTATCAAGAGGAGTTCTGAACTTAGTTTTTTTACCCTCTTATTTATAAAACTTACAAGTACTAAAGTCAAAATGTATTTAGGTAATTGGGGCTTGTAGTGCGTAAATATTAATGTTTGTCACCTCAAGACCATATCGGATTTTTTAAATAATATTTATATTGGTCAAATCCAGTTTTGATGAAGGGATCAATGAGGAAATTAGAAAATTCGCAAGTTTTTGAGGGTATCAATCACTGCCATTAAAATAGAATCAATTGCCGAAGTGAAACTGCTGAATGCTGATGAAGTGATGAGACCAGAACGGTAGTTCTCAAAGACAAGTATTTCAGTTGGCCATTCGTTGTCTTTGTTAAGAAAGCAACTTATGCTCAAATAAAAGTGCTTAAGATAAAGTGGAACAGATCATGAGGACCATGAAAACATCAACGAAACTCCTATGGTGTATCTTAGCTGTGTGTGTGTTTCTTATATGATAGAGGAGGTAAACGAGCAGACGGATCACCTGATGGTAAGCGATTACCGCCGCCCATGGACACCTGCAACACCAGAGGCGTTGTTAGTGCGTTGCCGGCCATGGCTTTGTTTGTGTGTTAAACTGCCAAATGACATATCTAAGTACCAGATATTGCACTTATTTTTGTGTTTGTAAAAGAACAAAATTACGATTTAAACAAAATTTAAGACGGAAGTATACCACGTGATCGTCCATACAAAAAGTGAAAACGTTTTTCCACTTCTAAATATTTTCTATTCCCCATGATTCTTTTGTATGTTATTGATACAATAAAAAACTAGGTTTATTTGCAATACAAAAAATTACGCTGAAGCGATCGACATCAAAATCAAAGTGATTTGTTAAGATTTAGTTAGTGGAAAACGTTTTCTAGAGGTACCGTTATTTCGCTAGGATCGCAAAGCTATTCTTCCCTCTTAAAGTATTTTTCATCTCTCCTGTTCGGAAAGTGTGATTTTCATGAGCAGATAGCCGGGTGCTATCTGCTCATGAAAATCACACTTAGCTTTTCCCACCCTAGGGTGGAAAGTAATTTTTTTAAAAGTTATGATGAGCAAGCTTATGCTTTATAAAATAGACCCAGTGTCTGTACCTCCATTCATTTAAGGCGGTACAGACACCTATTTCTATGTCTTTCTGTCTCTTGAAAAAAGCTATTCAAATCATTCTACTATTCCACTCATTCATGGTGGTACAGACACCTATTGTTATCTCTTTCTGTCTCTTAAAAATAGGTACTAAAATGTCTGAAACCATAGACAATATAGCAATTGAATGAATGAAATGATTGAATAATGGGTTATATAGACTGAATTCGTACCCAATTTATCGGGATTGTATCAAAAATCGTTTGCGATTTGTTGCATGTGTTTTGTTTGTTGTCTATAGAGTAGAGCCCATTACACTGAAACTTTTTAATTGGAAACAAAATCGTAGAAAAGGCGGGAATAACGGATAAAACAAGAAAATTGATCAGTTCTGAATAAAAATGGATTTATCGTGCGATTCCAGCGACGAAAATATTAATTCAACTCCCGAATAGATAAAAGTAAAGCATAGTTCATATAGAATTGGCACATAATTAGCAATGTTTAAAAAATAATAATTCCATGGCGGGAAAAAAATTGACAATTACAGTTCAATCACCAACCTTCAAAGTATTCATGGTGAAAATATTATTTTCCTAGCTTTATACATTTTAAAGTTTTCGACCATGAAAATTGAGAACAGGAGATTGATCGTGCACAAATACTTCGAAAATTCTTATCGATCCCGGACAAAGACAGCTAAGTCGCTTAAGATACCAAAAGCTAGTATTTATAGGGTCATAAAACGTTACAAGGAGTCTCTACCAGCCGACAGGAAAACACAAACTAATCGGAGGTCTGGGACAAATAACAAGATTTTGGGAAAAAAGTCCCAAGGTCACTCAAACAAAATTCAGGACGGTCTAATTACGATTTACCCCATAAATTCTAAGAAACTTGTAGAAAGATAAAGATGATTCACCTCAGAGGTGGCTATAGGAGCTATCGAGTAATAAAACAGCCAAATCGGACTGTTAAACAGATCCGACAAGCTAAAACACTAGCTCGACTATTGTACGACCCAGTAATGACAACATTCGAAGGTTGCTTGTTGTTGGACGACAAGACGTATGTAAAACTCCATTTTAATCAACTACTCGGTTCAAAGTTGTATATGGCCAATAATAGAGGTGATTTACCCGAAAAATATAAGTTCGTGAAACTTCACAAGTTCGCAAAAAAACATATGATATGGCAAGGAATTTATAATTGCGGCTGTAAGACGAAAAGTTTTATAACATAGTCAACAATGAAGTCGGACCTTTATATTAAAGAGTGATTAGAGAAATGAGTATTGGCATTTATTAGAACCCATAACGGAAATGTTGGCCAGATTTAGCCAGCTGCCACTGCTCAAAAAAAGTTTAGGCATGGTATGCAAATAATCAGGCCAATTACATACCCCGCGAGATGAATCCTTCGAATTGTCCCCAATTTCAATCTATCAAAAACTACTGGGCAATCATGAAAAAAATTAAATAAGACTGGTCAAATTTTCCAGGGTATCAATTCAATGCGATCTACAAGAAATCAACACGCCAAAAATGTCGACAAGTGTTGTGCAGAAAATGACGGGGGTCCATTATGAAAAAAGTTCGTAAGTAATTATTTACATAACAGAGATTTTTTATTTATTTTTACATATTCGAAAACTAAATACATTACTATTTAAAATTCACCATTCATAACTTTCATATTTTATTAGCTTAAAAAAATAACGATCTTCTAGTGCGTACCAATTCTATATGATCTATGCTTTAGAGGCGAAAACGGCGATCGATAGTTTGTTACCGGAATGTTCTAAGGAGAGATACATGAAGGTATACGACCACATTACGAGTATAAACTGGAGAAGCGCGAAGAAAGTAAAGTCGCTGTCGGAAACCGTGTTTCTGGCATATTTCGCAGAAATATCGAAGACATTAAAACCAACTACACTTTGGAGCACGTATACAATGCTTAAATCAACTATTCATAACAAGTTGATTTGAAGAATTTTACGAACTTGTTAGCATTTATAAAAAGACGATCGGAAAACTTTAAATGTAAGAAATTAAATATTTTCACTGCTAAAGGGTCGAGAGATTCTTAAACGACGGTCATAATGTCCTATTAATTTGTCTTTTTCGAATTGTTCAAATTTCTCTGTAAACTTCAGAGACATGTCAAACGCTTATCCTATTTCTATCGTAAACTTTAACTAATTTAATTTAATTGTTGTTATGTCGTATACCTATCGCTGTAAGTATGTTATCTGTTAATAATTTGTTCTAAAGAAATATATCTATAATAAACCTAAATTTTTTGTGTTTGAGTTCCTCATAGTCGAAATGAAAAGTAGAGTGTTTAACTCGGGTAAAAGTAACCATCTCACCCTCGAACTATTGGCGCTCTCACGGTGATATAGTTCACTTTCCACCCTTGGTTAACAATCTACTATTTATTGGAAGTCTGTTGTTTTTTGACAGAGCATTTAGTAAATACTTTTGATAAATCATTATTTTATTTCAGGTAATTGTGTACCTCAACCAGTATGATTTCCTGGAAGCAAAAACTCTTTGGTTTGACTTGTTGCCAGAGACACCAAGGGATTAATTTTGATTCTGCCGAGCGGCTTGCATAGTGCGCGAATCACGCGCTTAGCCTTTCGCGTGCGAATGTGAATCCGATCCGCGCTTGGTTTTCCGAGTTTTGAATTTTTTTTCATCAAGTGTCAAAACTTCAATATCGTTCACTTCTTAATGGTTCGCGATTAGTATGCTCCGTGGCTTCCGCGCGCTATGTGTAGAGCGGCCTTAATACTATTTTTTATTTATATGTTGTTAATCTCATTTTTTTTTGCATTTAAAACACTTAGGAAGTTGCTATAACTTTATGATCTGTTGTAATTTTAATTATAATTAAATACATTTTTATATTTTAAATTATTTTATTTTTTACTCATTAAATGTTATTTAAAAATAAAATCAAGTCTTATATCAAATAGAGCTCTGAATGTTTGAATTTAACTCAATCAGTATGTTTACGTAGTGTTTCTTGTTATGGTAAATTAGTCTGTCACCTATTTTATTCCGACTACTATTGCTATGTAATAAGAATGAATAGGCAATTACTAATTCGTTTCGGTGTTTTTTTTATCATCATGCTTCTAAATTAATAAACGCCTGTTAATAGATATAAAACTATACTTAAACATTGTATCCACAGTTACAAATAAAAATGTAACTCTGCTCTTTTTATCACCTTCTCACAAGTAAACTGAGAACGGCTGTACAAATTTTGATTCAATTATATATATTTAGACAGCTCATAAGTTCTGTCACAAAGATTTCAACTGATACAAAAGTTATAGGTACTTACAGATCTCTTATTATTTATATAAATTGTTTAAAAGCTTAATGTTGAATTACTTACAATATAATTTAACGTCTGCATAATTATATGTAATATTCGGAAAAAGGTTGCAATAAATACGCTCCCTGTTCAAGGTGATATTTACCCCTATTTATTTATTTTTCTCTTGTAACATCCTCGAATTATGCATAACGCAAAAGCTGGGTATTTTATCTTATTTTAATATTTATATATAGTAGTTCTTGTGAATTGGACTGACAAGATTGCCACTATACATGTTTTACCAAATCTGTACTTGTTGTATAAATATAAAATCTAAGTGTGTTACTGTTAAGGACCAACCCTAAGATTGCAGAGTACTAGCTGAAGTACAGACTTGTCAGAGACCTAAATGCAGCTGATGAAATTATGATCTAATAAAGCAGATTCATACAAAATAACAATTGTACCAATTTTATTAATGTGACACTGATTTGTAACTCCCTTTTAATAATTCTCTTTGGCATAATTTTTCACAATCCAGCGCGTCTAACGACAATCCCACAACAAAGTAAACATGTAGTGTTAAAACTAATATTATATTATTACGTTTTGATCAGTATAAAATAAGCTAACTTTTTGTTATTAAAAGCGATGTATTGCAACATTTTATCAGTCAAAACTTTTGTGACGGTACTTATGACCTAACTAATAATGTAGAAAGCGAGAGCCCTGGAGACGGACGTAGACTACGATTTTTGGAGATCCATCACAGGGGAGGGATGTGGGAAAATGGCACGGGCACAGCTAGTAAAATACAGTGACCTGATAAGAAAACATACTGTAAATTAAATAAAACATGTATGATTAGAAATATTTCGCTATGCTGCATTATTAAAAGAAAACACTATCAATTAAATGATGGGTAATCAGGCAAATGCTTACTTAATTAAAAAAGATACATGTTGCGTTTGAACAAACAAATCAGAATTTAGCAGGATTTTTGTTCGACGTGGCATAAAACATGGGATACAAAATTTATCCGCGTGCAAGCAGGAATCCATAAAAATCGCATAGCAAAACAAAATTAAAATTGATCAAATACTAGAGTCAAGTAACCACAGTGGTTTGATTATATATGTTTCTTACTTTGCTGTATCCGTTTTTAAAGGCAATTCTGGATGTAGTGTATGTTAAGTAATACTCGAGCAATGTTCCAGTAATGTATTAAATGTATTTAATGTTTTAATAAAAAACATGTCTTTTTACATCTATTATTATTGTTTCATAGTTTCTTTATGATTATTTGTATCTATTAACTTATAATTAAATAAGTACAGTATGCAAGCTTACCAAATGGAACCTGGAACTATGTATAGTAGAGAATTGTAATATGTAAATCTTATACCATTGGTAAATTAGAGGTGGTTCCATAGTGGTTCAAGGTTTCAATTTGCTGAGATTGCCTACTTCACGTGAGCGGAGGTGTAAATTTTAATTCATTCTTTTGGTTGCACATGTACTCATCATTTTGTAAAATTCATCTTAATGCGTCTTATTTTTTTCTAATGAAATATTCTTGCATGTAGTTGTTAAAATGCTTATACGAGATTTTAATAAATATTTCTTAATAAAACATGTTGTTTGACTTATAAAGAATAGTTTATAAGTTTTACGACTATTTAAATTACATTCCATTCCAGTCTTTCTTAAGTTGTTTTCACACTTAAATAATATAAGTTTACACGTCATAGCAAAACTGCATCTTTGCCATCATTGGCGTTCTATGGTGTTCGGGGTGATCTTCTGTGCAATGATTTTACCATAGCCGCCGCGCCCGCCGTCATAGTCTGTTCTATATTCATCCCGCACCTGTAATCAATGCATCATTTTAAATCACAAGATAAACGTTTTATTTGAAGGTAAAAAAAATATTCCTTCCACAACTTATTATTATTACCTATAAGCACAAAAGTAGGCCAAAGTATTGATTCTAATTAAAGTTTCCACTGAAAAATGGCATCAAACTGTATGTATAATTTTTCATGCCCATGTTTATATATAAATAAAAATCGGCCAAGAGCTTGCCGGTAGGGTTCCTTGGTGTGAGAGTCAGAATGGCGGGTGTACCTAAATAAGATTAAATGAAAACCATACCATATTTTTGTACCTAATTTGTACTATTTAGTACCTCCTTTAAAAAAAATTGTACCTCACGGTACTTAAAGTTATCACCAAAAAACAGTACACCCGCCATTCTGACTGTCAGGATCCTAGCGTAATAAAAATAATTGTACCTTAGCGTTTTTTCTTAAAAATGAAATCGATAACTTGAGAAATTGTAACGCCTGCAAAATTATAATAGCAAGCAAAATTTAAAATGAGTAAAACTTGGAAAGCACGAATAAAACGACTCATATTATAATTAAATATGAAGGTACAAAAATTTGGCTTTTATAGAATTTATCAATAATCACGAGAACAGAGCGTAATAAAGTACACCCGCCATTCTGACTGTCAGGATGGCGGGTGTACTGTTTTTTGATGATAACTTTACGTACCGTGAGGTACTATTTTTTTTAATGGAGGTACTAAATAGTACAAATTAGGTACAAAAATATGGTATGCTTTTCAATTATTTTTATTTAGGTACACCCGCCATTCTGACTTTCACGCCTTGGTTACTATTCTGTCAGAATAGGCCAAACGGGAGCTATTACTGACCATAAAGTCACAAGTACAGTATAAAGTTTCCATTTCAAATTTAGTTTGTAAGCAATGTTATGCACAGTCAGCATCAATAGTGGCGGATGCAACAACGCGCCAAAAATATCTGCTATTGCGGATAACTATTACAAATAAATATGAATCTCTAGAATTCACGTTCAAAAGTATATATTTTACAGTCTACATATAGAACTATAATTTTTTGTTGAGCTGTTATAGAATGGAAGATACTCTTGAAGCATTGTTTGATCCGCTATTTATGATGCTGACTGTACCTATGTGAAAACTTTTAGGTTTAAAGATATTTATTCTCACACACTCACTCGACACTTCCACGAGACCAGAGTTACATAATAAAAGGTAATCTTAATAGCAAACTTTTTAAATAAACTACTTTTACTATTATTATTATATCTCCTATAAAGACTCACGGGCCTTTAAACCCGCTCATTTATAAGGCGTGCGTGGAGAGACATAGATCCAACGACAGCATCGATGCCATGTAGAACGCCAGCTGGAACCCATTCACGGCTATAGCAATAGATACCCGGGAGCCGGTCTCAGCAGACATTGCTGGGGCTATTGTAAAAAAAGGAAATACTACAGGGCTATGGATGAAGTTTGGCTGGAGCTTAACCCTTTACCAGGCTGAGGGATATATGTCTCCCACATAGTATTCCGTTTACCATAGTCAGGTTTTAATTGCAAATCTGCCACAAAACATGATAGCAATCCCTTTATGATCATTATTCACAACACGCTTCTAAATCCAATAATCTTTGGCAACCGTTTGAATTGGATTGACCGGTAATTTCAGTGGTTTATGGCGAAATCCGAACACTACTTAATTTCAGCGAATTAATAGCAGAAAACTCAAGAGTCTGTTATCTCACTCAAATTTTGATATTTTACAGATTTTGAGTGTTGCAAGTTTATGCAATCTTATACCTTACCAAACATTCATAATTTTTTGTAATATAACCAGAATTAGGATGTGGGATGACACATCCCATTGCCTTATTAGAGTTTAATCATGTGGGAGCTATTCCGCCCATAGCCCGATCAATTGACTTGTCGTATCATATATCCCTTAGCCTGATAAAGAATATTATTACAATTAATTTAATATGTCGGTTCATTACCCAGACAGGCGATGGGATTACTGTATCCACTTTTTTTTTTCTGGTTGCAGGAACTTATCCAACTATTGTTAATACCATTTCGTAAAAGACGTTTCATACGGTTGCTAATCTATATACTACGCTTCTTAAAACACACTTCTTCTTTGCGGCCTGGTAAAGGGTTAAGATTGGGCTATTGCAGAGATTCGGACACCTGCCATAACAATGCTAACAAACGATATCGAGCAGGCAGTAAGTTGCCGCTGACTATATGGGGCCAAGGAACTGCCGTCTTAACCTTTGGGAGACGTGCGCGGAGCCGAAGCCAACACGTTAGACACTTTTGACACTTTAATGAAATGTAAGGGGTACACCGAACGGATGCTGTCCTTGCCCGTGTCATGGGATGCACGCAGAAACAGCACCCACTAGGGTGTAAGGACTATTGGGAGTTGATTGAATCTAAAATGAACAAGGCTAGTGATAGACTAAATACTGGGCTATGGAATATAAAACCGGACTGCCTAATAAAATGGTATACAATATTATTTCCCGCAGGTGACTCGCCCCCACAAAAAGTGACATCTAGGATGGCTAAAGGGCAACGCCGTTGTGATGGCTGAGGGTAGAGAAGTGTCACTGGACTTTAAACATATTGCCAACACGCCACTTATGTTTTCACATCTACCCTCGAGAACGCAACTCTTGCGACTCAACCTCCACTCCTGACGGCCGGCCAAGGCAAGCCAGAGGCAGAAAACCTGTCCAGGGTCACCCACCTTCGGGTGACATAACTCCCTCAGGAGCACTGGGGTACGTGGGGTCGCTACTCCCCAACAGCTGGCCACAAGCTGACTGACTGATTAGAGTGGTAAAACAAGCGGGCGGTGGGGTCGTCACATCCTTACGCCTTATTATTATTGTATCTCCATTACAAACTCTCGGGGGTTCAAGCCCGGTCATTTATATGTACACGTACATCCGTACGTACGTAACACGTAGTGTCCGTTTGGAGTTTTGATCCGAATCCATTTACGGGTATGTAGATACCCGTAAACTGGTTTTAGTAGGCATTGGAGGCTATTCTACAAAAATGGAAGAAGTCTGGTCTATGGTTTAAATTTGTGTGGAAAATAAGATTGTGCTATTACTAAGAGTTCGAACACCTGCCCTAACATTGCGATCCACAGTGTTATCGAGGTAGGCGGTGACTCGCCACTCGTTAGATGGGCACCTGATTCGTCGTCGTAAAGACAGCCAGGCGCAACATGGCGTGTGCGGCTCAGAGGTGACGAGACGTGAGCGGCTCAGAGGTGACGAGACGTGTGCTGCACTTTCTCCGAAGTTATGCCCCTGGAGCATATAGCTCTAAAGACTCCTCTCTGGATGGCCAAATAAGGTAAGCCAGAGCCGAGAGTCCTGCGGGTCCCATTGGCGTTCCACTCCGACCAATGAAGACAGAGACCCTGATGGACTCGTGAGAGTCAGAATGGCGGGTGTACCTAAATAAAATTAAATGAAAACCATACCATATTTTTGTACCTAATTTGTACTATTTAGTACCTCCTTTAAAAAAAGTTGTACCTCACGGTACTTAAAGTTATCACCAAAAAACAGTACACCCGCCATCCTGACAGTCAGAATGGCGGGTGTACTTAATTACGAGTACGCTATATTCCCGTGGTTATTGATATATTCTATAAAAGCCAAATTTTAGTACCTTGTACCTTCATTCCGTTCTGACAACGGAAGCTAAAAAGGTCGGCCTAAGTATATCATACGAAAAGACTGAGTATCTCCACATGCGACGCTATAAAAATACCCGTGTTCCACCCCAAAACCTAAATCTAGGAGATATAGTGTACAAAGGCGTGTCCAAATTTAAATACTTAGGCTGCACCGTTACTGATACCAACAATCGTGACGAGGACATAAAGATTAGGATCCAGAATACATTGCGATGCAGTGCAGCCCTTCACAAGGTGTTAGTGTCCAAGCTTCTAAGCAGACGCACCAAGATCCGAATCTATAAGACCGTGATTCGCCCAATCCTAACCTACGGATGCGAAGCATGGACACTAACACTCAAGGAAGAAAACATGCTGCTAGTTGCCGAGAGGAAAATCCTCCGTAAAATATTGGGCCCCAAACAAAGACCGGATGGAAGTTGGACAGTCCTTAAGAACCGTGAGATTGAAGACCTAGTGGCTGAACCTAACATCATGGGAGAAAGTAAAGCCCACAGACTCCGTTGGTTAGGCCACCTTGAGAGAATGGACGAAGATCGGAACGTGAAAAGAGCGTACCTGGGTCGCCTAGCAGGAGGACGTCCTATCGGACGCCCTAGGTATCGCTGGAGCGACATGGTGGAGGCGGATCTGCGCGAGCTTCGAGTCGACAATTGGCGAGAGGTCGCACAGGACCGAGAAAAGTGGCGCTGTCTTGTGTCGGAGGCCAAGTCTCATTTTGGGTCGCTGAGCCAACGGAGTAAGTAAGTAAGTAAGTACCTTCATATTCAATTATAATATGAGCCATTTTATTTGTGGTTTCCAAGTTTTACTCATTTATATTTTGCTTGCTATTACACTTTTGCAGGCGTTATAATTTTTCAAGTTATTGATCTCATTTTCAAGAAAAAACACTAAGGTACAATTATTTTTATTACGCCAGGCATTAGTACCTTTAATATTTAATCTGTTAAGATCAAATAACTTAGTACTCATGACGTAATAAAGTACACCCGCCATTCTGACCACTTAAATTATTAGTATTAGTTTATGTCAAATCAATATACAGTCAATATATATAGTGTATACCAATGCTCTATAAAGCCAAAATTAGAATTCTTTCCAAAAAGTGTGCTATATTTATTTCCAGATACTTTAACAGTGTGGGCGATGGTACTCTAATGAATTTTGCCTTAAACTAAATTGAAATATAAAAGCTAACATTTTTTTACTGATAGAATATGCTGTCATAGCATTATAAATTGGTAATCAGTTACTGTAAAGATTAATAAACAGCAGATCCTTTAAATTAGAGATGGGCCGAATGCTCAGTAATTATTTGGGAAATTTGACAAGCTGTCCAATGTTCGTATTCGGCTGAATAATTCGGTTAAAGTGCCATATATAATAGCAAACATTTTATTACTATGTTTGTCCTGTTGAAACACTAAAATGCAAGCTCCTTCAGAAATTTTCAAGTAGGTACCTACTCTCTTCCATCAGGTTACGTTATCCTGTTAACATTGAAACACATGATGAGACATGTTGAATCCATAGGATGTTTTGATTATTTGGAGTGTAAATTTTTTTGGTGAGTCATTTGCCTTTGGACTTGTATTGCCTAGGAAGCAATTCATCTTTATCTGCTAATGTAAGTGAAGAGTTTTTAATTGGTTTATTAAAATGATATAGATGAACCGAATAATTCAGCCAAATACTCAGTTCAGTAAGATCTGAATCAAACATTCTGCTGAATATTTGTATTCACCCAACTCCATATTCGGTCCATATCTACTTTTAATATGCTAACATGACTCATACTTAACATGTTTTCCAAAACAAATACTAAAAACTCGACTCCTACAAATATAAAATGATTTGACACATTATGATAGAAACAGAGGAATCTATTTTTTACTCCTGGGCTAGTATTATGGGTAAGACAAATGCTACAAACAAATGTGTTAAAACAATAAAACCTTATATTGGGTTACTTACCTGTCCACCTGTTTTCCCACGTCCATACTGACGTCCCTCAATAAAGCCCGCATCCCAATCACATCTGATTATTCTGTCATCTAACCTTGTGCCATTAATATATCTGCAAAGATTAAATACACATAACAAATAATTGTTTTGATTAAAATAAAACAATCCAAAAAAAGAATATGATAGGTTGTTGCATGAACTTCCTTGACAAGTTATGACACACCTACAAGATGCACCTGTGTGGGACAACATGGATATATGTGTATTACCAAGCATGTAATACAATATCAGAGTACACACAGGTTTTACTATATAGAATAGGTACACTTTCTCTGTCTCTTAAATTGTAAAGCTATACACAGCAGATGATGATAAGGGAGTAAAAAAAAATGAGGACCTGTAAAGCACTACAATTGAACACTTGGACTAAGTCATTGTTATTATGATTCTATTGCACATGAATATGTACAACATAGTTATAACTGCTATTACCTCATACAGTTTTCCGCATCTTCTCTAGCATAGTATTCAACAAAACAAAATCCACAAGGAGTCTTCTTGTATTTGTCCAATCCCATGATTATCCGCCTAATGTCACCACACCGCGAAAATAATTCATATATTTGCTCTTCTGTTGTATAAAATGACAAATTTCCTATATAAAGTGTTGCAGACGTTCGAAGTAACTTCTCTTGTTCACTTCTGGATCCCTAGATATAAAACATTTCAATTGAATTATGTGATCATTTTATTATAATGATAAACTGCAAGCATTGAATAATGTGATAAAAAGTTGGAAACTTGCTTGGCAAACCTTAAAATGTTGGTCACGGTAAGAACTAATTTCGATCGAAGAGTTCATGGAGTCATAACCTCGTTTCATTTTGTATTAGAACACTTGTTGCTGTACACTAAAATACTCTTAAAATAATTGTTGTTAAAGGCTTCACTAAAGTTTAAACAATAAACTGTAATATTTGCCCAGTTACATCCAATTCACTTTTTGACACGAAGCAAGCGAAGCTATTCATGAAATTTCGATGTCGCTTCGCGTTGGTTACAATGTGACATTTGGGTGGCGTTTACAAAGATAGCGTTCGTCACAATACAGTTGTATAAAAACTGTACCATTATAAAGGGCCCTCCACACTCGTGCGCGAATCGAGGCGCGAAGCCGCGAACGCGAGTGTGGCTGGCCCTCGCGTCGATTTCGCAGATTGTTCACGCCTTCGCGCCTTATTCCCCGTTTTTTGTCGGTATTTGGCCCGCGTCAAAGGAGACGCGAAGCGCGAACTTGCAAGACTTCATACTCGCAATCACATCGCGCCGCGATTCGCTCACGAGTCGGTTAATCTGTTAAACTGTCATACTCATAACCTTCTATGTATTTCTAGAGTTAAGGAACGCAATCTCCATAGGCAACTTATGCAAAAGTGTACAGTGGTCAGCGATTGATAATAAACATAAATGTCGATCTAGCTCTGCAAAATGACCCCACACACATTGTGCCGAAGCGGCCCGTTGTGAGAGTCATAGTAAAAAGTATTCAAATTATATCTTTAACGAAAGAAATATGCCTTATTGTGCGGATAAATGATGTGCTAGTCGTTCCAACAAACACTGGAAAAAATATGGGATTACTTTTCACGTATAGTTTTAGCTAGGATCATATTATTTTGATTTCTCTTAATCACAACAGGCTTTATATGGGGACGATATTATGCATTTTAAACAACCATTGATATTAAGAAACTTTCATTTTTAATTTGTTTAGGTTGTTATTTTAATAATTTAAATTTGTGATAGTAAATACGAATCGCCGTTGTAGGTGGAGGTTTTTTACGTGTACTTTCTTACTAAGTTCCGGTATCTCGCTGCCATTTATAACTTTTCTTTAAGTTCGCGGACGGCTGGACCGATTTGGCTAATTTTGGTATTCGAATATTTCTAGGTCCAGGAAAGGTTTGAACGGTGAAAAATTATGGAAAGAATGCGAGGAAAATAGTAAAAACAATAATGCTATTTTTCTCAAACTTGTAATGAAATGTTGACATGACTTACTTCAAATTAGGTCCGGAAATACTACATATCAGGTGCGATGAGTGAAGATGATATGTAAAGGAATTTCATACAGCCTTACACACCTAGGCCTGTAAGGCAACCTTCTTTTGTTTTTAAACGTCAAATTATGGCACGTCTTGGCATTCAACCATAAAAAACCTGTAACCAAAATTCTGCCATTATGTTTTTTTTTGTTTGTTAAATATTCATTTCGGGAGCTACAAAGGGGAACAAAAATTACATTATTTTTGCGCTACGACGCACAGTTTAGGAGATATAGGCCCATAAAGTTTTATTTTTTTCAGGTTGCAGAAATCCTTGATAAACCGTGCGTCGTAGCGTAAAAAAAATCAAATTTTCGTTCCCCTTTTAATATCCCGAAAGTAATAACAATCATCATCATCATCCTATTTTTTTTAATTATTTCATTGCGAGTTTGAGAAAAGCACTATACAAATCTCGGTGAGAAACGGGGTTACCGGCCGCGTATCCCTATTCGACCTCGCTACGCTCGGCCGTCTATATCTACTTGGCCTGCAACCCTTCGTTTTCCGTCCTCTATAGTAATGTAGGTACTATTCCCATACAAACTGTTCCTATGACGACGTGTTCAATGGTACGAATTTCTACATGTTTGCTCTGATCGAGATGAATATCGACATCTAAGGATCCGAGCGACCCTTCATTATGATTCTGAGGTCAAATTTAGCAAAAACGCCCGACGTCTTAAATTTCTCCGTGTTTGCTTTTATATGACGAATGAGCAAAAATGGAGATATTCAAGATGTCGGGCGTTTCATTCAAAATGGAGGGCGTTTTCACCAAATATGACTTCAGAATCGTAATGAAGGGCAGGGCAAGGGCAGAATCAGATATGGATTTTCACCTTGATCGGATGAAAAATTCTAAAATTCAACCCGCGGCATGTTTTTTTAATATTGATCTCAAATTCCTAAATAAAAGGCATCTCGGATCCTCAAATATCGGTTTTCATCTTGATCAGAGTAAAATCCAAAATTCCAAATACCAGCTGTATTTTTTCTAATTTGGCCCATCAAATTTACATTACATTAAATTACAATTAACAAACAAATAATAAGACTTTAATTATCATACAAAAATATTGCATTTAAAACTAGTCTATATTGCATGAAACCGTCTACCTAGAGCTGGTTCCCATTAACATGTATTTTCAAGTGACAACGCTACAGCCAATCACAGCGCCTCATTTTATAATAGATCAGAAACAATCGTAGTTCGGGTGGTTTAAATTGGCTAATCATGGTCAAATGAAGTTTCGTCGAAGAAAACAAGACATGAACTTTGACGGGTCCGTTATTAGTATTGCTTGTTTTAATAGTGGGGCCACTTTTACGCTGATATTTTGTTTGACGTTAGTCTTCTATGTTTTTTTCGTTCGATGCCAGTGCTCAGCTACAAATAATAGTTCCAAATCTCTCCAGAGTAGCGCTAGAGTAGCTAAGAACCTAGGCGTTATTGACGGAGTGAAGTGCGCTGTCTATGATTTGTTTTTTTTTTTCAAGTATTCTAGGTATTGTAGCGCCACCTATTTAAGGTTTTTTGATGACACTTCTTGGTATATGGAGATTCCATTCCTTATCTCCACCTTCCGTACTTGTATGGTGGCTACTTGGTTATATTGGGTGCGAACTTGATCAACCAAAAATCAATTTGACAGTTCCCAGTTTGAATCAGTGCCTTGCCGCAAACTAAATCAGGGGGCCTACCGCGAAAACCGAAATTCGCAAATTGCGGGGATCTTTCTCTTTTACTCTCACTAAGACGTAATTTGAGTGACTGAGAAAAATGCCCGCAATTGACGAATTTCGATTTTCCCGGTAGCCGCCCCCTGACGCTTCGGTGCCATCTTGCCGCGAACCAAACTGCGAAATCGCTGTGAAGTTGTGCGAGTGTGGAGTCCACTCTACGTCAACGTCGCGGTATGTTCGCTCCGCGAAGTCGCGCCGCGATTCACGCGCATAGTCTATAGGGGGCTTAAGGAAATAATATAATTTTGATTATCTAACGCACAATATATTTAATTTATAATAATCAAGAATAAAAACTAAAGCGTAGATAGATTTTTAACCACATTATCTTATCTATTAGTACTTTTAGGTCACATAATATCTTGTCTTTATCGCTCTTCAGTAACTGACAACAAGGACGCAGCAATACGTAGAAGTGAGATGTAGATTGTCTACGGTCCGCCGTATTTCCGATAAAGCCTTAATAGACTACCGCACCGGCCAGGGACCTTGGTGCGGTCAAGCTCTAACTTATAGTGCGTCCTTACGACCACCTTACACACTATCAATACGTGCGCCGCACCGCACCATGGTTGCTGTCCGGTGCGGTAATCAGGGCTATAACCGCAAAAATCGAAGTTCGTCAATTGCGGGCATTTTGCTCTGTTACTCTAATGACGTCTTAGTGAGAGTAAAAGAGCAAGATCCCCGCAATTTGCGAATATCGGTTTTCGCGGTAGGCCCCCTGGGCTAAAACCGAGAAAAACGAAGTTCGTAAATTGCGGGCATTTTTCTCTGTCACTCTAATGACGCCTTTATTGGAGTAAAAGAGAAAGATCCCCGAAATTTGCGAATTGAGGCCTTTCTCTCTCTTCTCGAAAGGCCTCAATCGCACGAGAGCTTAAAAAGCGTTACGATAGAACCGGACGTTAGAAGTTCTGTACGCTAAATTCAATTTAATGGCCAACGCTCAAAGTTGAAAATCCAACAACGCTCGATAAAAAAGCGCGATCACCATCGTGGGAATTAATATACGGATATCCATTTGTGTCATTCAAACGGTTTTTTAACGCGTTTTTAGCACTCGTGCGAATGAAGCCTTAATTGCGCAGCTATAAGAGTGAGCGAGAAAGAGATATTCTGACTGGACTAGGTTACGGTCCGGTACGCTCATCTGTTACTGCTTTTAGATTAACTTACGTTGGCCCAATATGTGAATAGTGTACTTGGTATTACGATCGAACATGCCTCTAACCGTACAAGGTAGCAGTCAGGTAGAGCGAAAAAAAGATATTTTGACCGCACCGGCCAATGCTCAAAACAGAAACTCCAACAACGCACAATGAAAAGGCGCCACGCAACCGCGTTCGTGAGAACACATACATCAGGTAGAGCAAAAAAGAGATATTTTGACCGCACCGGCCAATGCTCAAAGCCGAAACTCCAACAATGCACGATGAAAAGGCGCCACCGCGTTATGTGAACACACTGAACACATATTCGTTACTGTCAGAACAAGCTAAGTTGCCAGCGATTTTGCTACCTCAATCTGAAAGATATGGAAGGTAGAGCATGCCTTTACGGAAAATTGAACAGTCATTTTGAAATGAAGTTTAAAATCATTGTTTTACTCAGTTTACTTAGTTGGGTCATAAGTTCTGTCACAAAGGTTTTGAGTGATAAAATGTAATACAAAGCTTTTAATAAAACAAGTTTGCTATGAATTGAAAGCTTGTTTTATACTGATCAAAACGTAATATAATTAGTTTAATATTTAGATCGCATCCTAATTTACTACTTGTTTACTTTGGGATTAACGTTAGACGCAAATAAGCGGCTGGATTGTGAAAAATTATACTTCACCAAAGGGAGTAAAAATCAGTGTCATATTAATAAAATAGGTACCCACAATCGGTTATTTGTATGAACTTACTTTATTAGAACGTTATTTTATCACATGCAATTAGTTGTAAGAGTCAGAATGGCGGGTGTACCTAAATAAAATGAAATAAAAAGCATACCATATTTTTGTACCTAATTTGTACTATTTAGTACCTCCTTTAAAAAAAAAACACTTTATCAAAGGGAGTAAAAGTCAGTGTCAAATTAATAAAATAGGTATGATCGTTTATTTGTATGAACCTACTTTACTAGAACGTTATTTTATCACCTGCAATAGGGTTGTTTCCATCTAAAAATCTTAGGGCAGAATTGTATCCCAATAAATTCTTTTGGATTATAAGAACATGTTAAACTACTTTTAGGGGGCCTGTAATGACCATATTTTTGTAAATATTGAATTTAAAATATCTTTTGGCACACGTCACGTGACCAAACTCGAAACGTTATTGAAGATTCTGCTGACGTGAACTCTCGGATTGACACTGTTGACAGTTAGGCGATAAACAACAAATGACAAATGTCAGTTGACAGTTCGTATCTTCTACGTGTGACGTCACACAATTTTCAAAAAGCGTTTTGGGCGCGAAAGCATCTGTCAAAATATATTTTGTTAATTTAACATATTTAAAGCCGTTTTTAGCATTAAAGTTGAATTTAAGAGCAACTTTTAGGTAATATAGAACCTAATACAAGCGTTTCAAAAAATTGGAAACAACCCTATTAGTTTTCCAACAAGCGTGTAATTCAGCTAATACCCAAACTTAGGGTATTTTTCAGGGATATGCAAATTTTTGACTGCCATCCTACGAGTACGTTTGATAAAGTACGTACAGTTGTAGGTTGGTACACATGAATTATATATTTTAAGGAAGATAAAAGATCCAGCTTTAATTGTATGTACGATTCGACAATGTAAACAAGAAAAATAAATAATATATTAAAATCACTTCGAACAGGTCGCGTATTTATTGCATGTTTTTTATAACATTTGAGAATTGTGCAAAACTGAGACAGCAAATTAAGTTTAATAAAATTATAATGAAAGTAATTCAGCATTAAAAAAGCTTTCAACCCATATATATGAATAATAAGGGATCTTAACCTATAGCTTTTTTATCAGTCAAAACCTTTTTGACAGAACTTATGACCCAACTAAGTAGGGTGGTCATTTTTGCCATATATAATCGAAGTTTGCTCGTTAAAGGGTTAACAAAATTGCTGCCATCTTATCTTGGTCTGACTTTATCAATTTGCGTCATTTAAATGCTTTACTAACGCACGTTAAAAGTGCACTCGTGCGAGGCCTGGCCTTAGTGTCTACAAATTACCGCACCGGACCGCGACCTTGGTGCGATGCGGCGCACGTATCGATAGTGTGTAAGGAGGTCTCCGTACGTGCGTTAAGGACGCAGCTTTAAGTTAGATCGAGAAAGAGATATTTTAACCGCACCATGGTCACTGTCCGATGCGGTAGTCTGTTACGGCTATAGGCTATAGAGTCAACAAAAAGCCCCCTCCAGACTATGCGCGTGAATGGCGGCGCGACTTCGCGGAGCGAACATACCGCGACGTTGACGTAGACTCCACACTCGCACAACTTCACGGCGATTTCGCAGTTTGGTTCGCGGCAAGATGGCGCCGAAGCGTCAGCTGATTGGATTTAGTTCGCGGCAAGGCACTGATTCAAACTGTCAAATTGATTTTTGGTTGATCAAGTTCGCACCCAATATAACCAAGTAGGCGCCATAGAAGGTTATGACAGTTTAACTGAGTTACAGATTAACCGACTCATGAGCGAATCGCGGCGCGAAGCGATCGCGAGTGTGGAGTCTTGCAAGTTCGCGCTTCGCGTCTCCTTTGACGCGGGCCAAATACCGACAAAAAACGGGGAAAGGCGTGAACAATCTACAAGACAAGACAAGACAAAGCATTTATTGCAATCATATTAAGTACACAAAATTACATAATATTCGCGCCTCGCTATAACAAAACCGTCCACTGAAGATTTTTGACAAATCATATTGAAAGCGTATTTAGCTATTGTTTAGTTCGTTAGTTGATATCACTTTGCTTGCTATTTTACAAACAAACGGGACGAGCGAAAGGATAGTGGAACCATAGAGGTACAATAAGTGTAGAGATGAAAAAGTAGAGCCAAGCCGGGAGCTGAACGAGATGCTCTTATGGAACTTTCAGTAGGAGCAGCAGAGAAAGGGCTATGATTGTTTGTCCTTGTCTAATTTTTTTATTGCCCACCGTAAATTTGCATGTCATGGTATATATATATATATATATATATATATATATATATATATACCGTAAGGAGGGGCTTTTTGGAAACCATGGGGCTATTTAAAAAATTTAAAATAAAAGGTTTGGTAGTTTATAACTTTTGTTTTACTGGTAAAAATCGTCGTAAATTAGAAAAAAATCGTCATAATTGTACTTATTTATGTGTGGCCTACTTTTGGCGTGTTACGGGAAGTTTTTGGAGGTAAGTTGAATATGAGATTTGTCACATATTGTACGTTTTCTTGTGATTCTAATGATTTCTACCGGCGTTTTCTAACCTGTTTAGATCGCCATGTTTGTTTAGTATTTATGAAATGGGGCTTTTTGAAACCGTTTTGGGGTTATTTGGAACAGAATTCCAAATAGCCCCCTTCAAGGGTGGTGATAGTTATGCTAAGATTATAGGTGGTATACCAAATAACCCCAAATGCAATTTTCGAGTATTTAAGGGTAAGTTATATTTTCTTGTTTCAGTTTTATGACCATGGTGCGTACATATGTTAGAAAATATACAAATACAAGAAACGGAAATACATATCTGCCATATCAAAACTACGATTTTGAAAAGCTTCAAGAAGCAGTAAATTTTGTGAAGGATGGGCGAATGAGCTTAACTCAGGCAGCGAATACATACGATACGGCGTTCCAAAAAGTACGTTGAGTAGGAAAACTCGAAATATTAATTGTACACAAGCAAGCGCTGGCCATCCGACACTATTTACACCAGAAGAAGAGAACATCTTCCTTAAATTCATATTACTAGTAGGAGAACGGGGGTTTCCTTTTGACACAACAGGTTGTGGTGTAGTATATAATTAGTACGTAAGCATTGCAAATTTACTCAAGGAATATGATACGCTTCATATTCATTATACGTATAATAGTTAATCTAAGGCATAAAATTAACTCTACTAACTTACATTTTAAACACTGAACTTCACTTCACTTTCTTTGCACTCAGTATCCGCGTGGCACCTACGTCGTAGAGGGCACTGGGTCCATATTGAAGAAAAAAAAACGTTCCGTTACACTTCCTCCGTCGGTTCGGTCTTCCTTCCCCATCCAAATGATCGCCTGAAGGCCACGTGACCGTTAATTTCCCTTCGGACTATCTTCTTATGGCATCTCAAGTATATTTTATACAGACCGTATATAAAAATCAAGCCAATGATGATAAGTATGGTCAGCAGGATAATATTTGTATTGCTGATATGGAATGCCAAATCCTTCGCTGTGGCATTTGCCTCGTTGCTGCCTCCCGACGCTGTCTGGGCGATAATTACCTCCTGTGGTTTAGATGTATCTGACCCCATCTTAACAACACTAGCGTGGCGTCATTATTATTGAATTTACACCATCTACGTCTCAAAAACTGTATACGTGCTCCATTGTAATTGTTCGATTTATAACAAAACACTGTTTTTGATTTCAACTATAGTTCATATAGTATTAGTCTATTTAGTCCTCACATCTTAATTCAACCTTGCACTCGCGGAACGATACCGCTGCCTTAAAAGGCAGGGTCGCCATGTACGGACGGCGTTAATTAAACAACAGCTCCGATGAAGATTATGATTTATTCTGATCTAATTAGGCAGGTTACACGATTATATATGCAATGCTTACGTACTAATTATATACTACACCACAAGATCTTCGTGCTTTTGCCCAGAAATACCTCAATAAAATTGGTATAAATATATATGGGCTTGAAGACAATTTGCCCGGGGTTGACTGGGCCCGTAACTTTCTTAAAAGACATAGTACACTAGTTACGAACCGCAAATCTGCGAATATCTCCACAGATCGAGCCAAGATAACGTGCCAGGACATAGATTATTTTTTTGAACATTATACTAAAACTGTTGAGGGGGTTGCTGCAGACTGCATCATAAATTATGACGAAACAAACCTTACTGACGGCAATATTCACTACAACGTATTTCTATTATTCTATGATTCCGGCCATATTTGTATGAACCATTGATTAATAAAAAATGCGTCAGTCATTTTATATTTTATTTACTTCCCCTTAAATTGTTCCAAATATATCTCACATACTTCACTAAAGGTTTAAAGGAATCACTAAACGAATTCCAAATAACCCCAAATTTAGCACTACTATATTTTTATAAAAGAGTTAGTACCTATGAAAAGAATCTATTGGCACTGTTAATACACAGCCATTTGAAATTTTATTGTTCCGATTATCGCCTGATGAGACAAAGTGAAACAAATCCAGAAACTTTGAAAAAAATCATTATTTTGTGTCCAATTCCTAATAGCCCCACTGTTGCGATATTTGGAACGGCACTTTTGAATAAGAAGAATTCGAACTTACCAGTAATTATATTAGGAGATTTTAACTTACATTCCGCGAGTTCAACAGTAAATAATGAATTTGAAATGTTTATAGCAGAATGCAATTTACAGCAAAAGAAGTGCAGTGCAGTACAATGATCTCGGTAGAATGTTAGATTTAGTATTGGTTAATGAGGCTGTGGCTGGAGCATCGGTGTCCACTTGGGAGGGTATTGTTTCCAAAGAAGTCCACCATGTTCCATTAGAAATAACGTTACAGATTCGCACCAAACAAACCTCTATTGCTACTCAACCACAAATCACCACTAAAGCCTCAACACCCGAAAGAAATTTCAGTAAAGCGAATTTCCCTCTTTTGTACGCCCAAATAGGTAACAATCCAGCAAGTGGAATGATACATATTCCATGCAGTTTCCACTTTTTACAACTTACTTAATCAAAATATCGCTTCTTCAGTGCCATTTAAAATCCATAAAATACTTAAGGCCCGATATCCAGTATGGTTCACACCAGAAACTATTAAGTTAAATAAAATAAAAAATCAGTACCATAAGCGGTACAAATTGAGTAACGATCAATTAGATTATGGCTTTTTTACGTACTATAGACGTCAAGCAAAAATACATTCTGAACAAGATTTTGAAATATACAATAGATAGACGCATACAATTAAACATTAAACGAGATGTTGCAACATTTTGGTCTTACGTCAAACAGCATCGAAAGAACAATGAACAAGCCATATTTGGCGAAATGACTTCAGACCAAGTAGCAAAAGAGTTTTCGAATTATTTCAGTAGCGTATTCCTACCTGATCATCCTGCATTAGATGTTCACGCTGCCCTTCAATATTGGGATACCTCCCATCAACTCATTTCAATCGACCACATCGACGACAATGATATACGTGTAGCCATAAAACGACTAGCTCCCAAGAATACTCAGGGCCCAGACTTTATTCCACAATATATAGTGCGCGATTGTTGCGAAGCCTTCATAAAGCCTTTGTCATACATTTTTAATCTGTCCATCAAAACCAATACTTATCCTGTGCTCTGGAAAATATCAAAAGTCCTCCCGATTCACAAAAGTGGCTCTAAATCAGATTTCAATAACTATAGGCCGATAGCAGTCATTTCTGTGTTCGGCAAGGTTTTTGAAACTGTTCTATACAAAAAAATACATCAGCAATTACGGGGGTGGTTTACTGACTCACAACATGGATTTTTATAAAATAGATCAACTACATCCAATCTTCTTAACCTTGTAACATACACTTCCCACCAATGAGACGAAAAAAAGCAAGTGGATGTAATATATTTAGATTTCCAAAAGGCTTTCGATAGGATCGACTGTGATGTTTTATTGCAGAAAATGGCCAGGTCTTCTTCTCTAAATCATTATTAACATTTTTTGCCAATTATCTATCGGGACGCGAGCAATATATTATGTACAATACGGCTAAATCCGAAAAGTACTCCGTCACTTCGGGCATTGGTCAAGGTAGCAGTCTTGGACCATTACTATTTTTAATAACAATAAACGACCTTCCAGAATACATAAAGCATTCGATGATATTGATGTTTGCCGATGATGTCAAGCTCGCTATGTCCATACAAAATCCATCTGATGTAAGTAAACTCCAAATAGATATTGATAGCGTCTATCGATGGGGTGTTATTAATAGCTTACACCCTAACTCTATTAAATGTGCAGTAATGACATATTCAAGAACGTCTCAGACCATTGCTAGATCCTACACATTAAACGGCCAAAACTTACAAAATGTAAACTCTATTCGTGACCTGGGTACATGCTTTGACACTGAAATAACTTTTAATCAAAATGTACTTCAAATTTGTAAAAAATCGCGAAAAGCTCTCGGTTTCGTAGTACGTCAATCCAAATATTTTCATAACCACCAAGTCATTACTCTGTTATATAATGCCTTTGTACGTAGCCTGTTTGAAAGTAACTATATTGTCTGGTGCCCACACGAAAAAAAATACGTACTTCTCATTGAAAAGATTCAGAAACCATTTGTTAGGTACTTGTACTGGAAGCAGCATGGTTACTATCCCTATATGTATCCTACGCAGTTTGTGTTAGGAATGGTAGGTCATCAAAGTATTGAGGTACGAAGACACCTCGCAATCATAAAATACTTCCTTAGATTAATACGTGGATCAATCACAAATCCTTGGTTACTGCAATATGTCACCTTTAAAGTACCTACGCCATTTGTGAGAACTAATCTTCGACCTCGCCCCACACCTCTTTTTACAATTCCCAGTACCAACACAGTAACTTTAGTCACCAGTCCTCTGTATGCAGCACTGAATCACATAAATAATATCCTTCTATTCGACCCCCAGACAGACATATTTTCACAGAAGGAACCGAGACTCTTAGCCACAGCAACTCGGTATTTGGAGTCGATCTCCATACCCTCGACTACACGTCATTTATATAGTATATAGTAGTAATACAATAATTTGTTATATTTAAAAAGTTTATCTGTTTCGTATAGTGTTGTCTTGTTAAACTAAGTTCAGTGTATAGTAACTTACATGCTTGGTATATCTGTTAGTGTAAGTTAGTTAATAAATAAACAATCACTAAATAAGGGTAGCTTTGGGATTTCAATGAATATACGGTTAATATGTATCAGTATGGGAGGTCACCGGTAAGACGTGTTACGAGTAATCATTAAAGTACAAATACCTATACTTACTTCGTTTTAATAATAGTTTTTCACAAAACTTTGTACCAAATAGCCCCACTTTACGGTATATGTGTGACAATCCATATTAACCCTTTATATGCCCTTATCAAAAAAAAATTACCGAATTTATAACCTTGAAATTGTAAATTACAGTCCAAATTGTTTGGGACATATATGGGACGAGGCATACGCAAGGTTAAAAGGGACCTTATGGCGGTCGGCGCCGATTTGATTGAAATGTCACATATAGTTTTTAATCTTTCATGTGAAAGAAAGAGATAAACTCCGTTTAAGTCATCTCTCACTCGGCTCGTTTTTTTGCATATATGCACGGTCTTGTAATAGTAAAAGGTCTTTGGGGCAATTAAGTGTTTTATGTTTGGAAACGAGCACATGATATATAGAAAAAAAAACAAGTTAATTGGATAAAATCTATTTGTAGGGCAGTACTTTACATGGTGAAACTTATATAATCATTAATAATACAAATGCTCATAGTTAAATAATACAAAATGTACAGATACTAGTAGCGTATCTTAACTTATAACACTCGCATTATTTCAGTAGTTTGGTTAGGACACTTGACATAACTCCAACTAACTATCATGCCAAAATCTAATATTATTCATTTTCGAATAATACATACATAATGATATTACTTACAGTTTGGCCAACATGTGATGTCACCGGAGCATCTTTAAAACCACCCGCCAGAAGAAAGGTTCCTACGTAGAGGTTTTTAGCTCCTTCTGCTTCTGGCACCACTGGTCAGTCAGACTATAATATGTATATGTATAAAGAGCGTCCAGCATGTTTAAGAAGTATATTACATATACACCGTGGACTGGTAAAACCTTACAGATTATAACCACGCAATCCCGAGGTCATATGGAGCAAAAAAATTTTCTACTCGTCGACTGTAATAGTTGAATTAAGATTTCGTATATCAAACTGTAATTGGGTACTTTTAGTGTATCATGGGCTCCCAACTCAACTATAATATTCATTTTGAAACGGTTTAGTCAACTATAATGAAATGGACCAATCACAGCTCGCCACGGTCATGAGGACGAAACAAAACGATAGCTCAAATTAATTATTTATTTTAGGTTGTATAGTAGAAACAATTGCTTCATAAGTCATAAACGCACATGTGACACCCTTAATATAGCAACATCCATAGACTACGAAAACCGCGAGTACGAGTATGAAGGTATCGCGGCTGCTCGCGTATCTTAAATAGCTGTATACTTTTGGCTTGTTTACCTGTATGATTTTATTAGTTTGTAGAAAAAGTATTGTATACAATAGTGGTATAATCCAGCTTTTCAATCTCGTACCTCACTTTGGCAACTCAGCAAGCTTCGATGCCAAAACACGGTACTCGACTGAAAAGCTCTCTATTATATCACGATTGTATAAAATACTATTTTGCACACCACACGTTATATCTTTTTAAATCTTGGCGAAAAAAAAACATTACAATAAATGGGAAAGTTTTTTTTTATTTACTGACAAAAATTGGGAGTTTCCTCTAAACTTTTAATGTTTGTCAGTAGGTATGTCTAAACCAAGTCACACATGACACAGTGGCAGAGTGGCAGTCAAAAAAGGTGTTTTCATTGAGTTATTACTAGCCTATATGGTGTCCCACTGCTGGGCAAAGGTCTCCCCCCTCGATCTCCATCCGTCTCGGTTTTGAAACAAGACCAATTTCAGAAACTTTGTATGACATTTTAGTCTCTAAATGCGATCAAGCATACACCTTTAAAATCTGTTGGTTTTAACCAGCCCACGGTGTATATATGTCAATTGTTTCAAAATGTCAAACCCAAGACATGGCGCGTTGTGTGTCGAGGCCCGCGGTGATGAGTATGAAGCATCTCACAACATTTTGTGTCTATTTATCTGTAGCCCAACATCATGCACACAAATAAAAAAAAGTGGAAGTAAGAGCCCAGCATTTCATTTACAACTATCCCGTGGTTATCACTATTCACACTTTTCAATCCGTCGTTGCACATGTATAGACAGCATACATATTCGCTTTTGTGGATTGTCAAGCCCTGCCCTGGACGTAGAAACATTACAATTGCCATAAGTATATGTAGGTTAAAACTGAGCCTCTGTAATACTGAAAAAATTAGCGACTAACTAATCCCACCCGCGTATTCATGTATCAGTTGCTATTGTCTATCGACTCGAGTTTTGCAATTACAATTTCGATGTGTGAGGGATTTGTCGCTTAGAGATAATCTGGATTTGTCGCCAGCGACTAATCCTAAGTAATGGCTTGCATGTGAATGCTGGGCTTCAGGGCAGGCGGGCGGTCAGAGGTAGTTACAGGCTCGCGCACGCACAGGCTTCTTGCGCAGTGCCGCGCGCACCGCCTCCTCGAACACGAGATCCATGTTGACGCGCTCCAGTGCCGAACACTCCACTAGTTGGGCAGCCCTGAAACAAATAAACAATGTATGGAATGGACTCTTGTCTTTCGGGCTATTAACCTAGTTAGAAAAAAATATGTACCTAATGTTTCCTGTCCGAAGTCAATATTAAAGTTAATGATACTGTTGAAACCCGGCCAAGAGCAGTTGGTGGTGGTTGAGGGGGATGGTAATGCATAGTTTGCCTGTTTTCTTAACACTAGTGCGAAAATTAGCATATTACGAGTCTCCCTTCGGTCGTGTTTTAATTTATCGCCACGCGTTTCGAATTTCCTATTTTTCGCACTTGTATCGTAATGTACTATTTTATATTCTCACTTACCCTTCAGAATTGGCTCTTATGTTTAAAATTCATTTTTTTACGTTATATACATTTTAGGATATGTGAACCAAATTACAACATATTTGGTCCAATCGTTTCGGACCAAATAATCTGTGATCCTATCACAGACGGACAGACAGACGGGAGTAAGTGTTTTACGTGTAACAAGTAACTATTTAAAGTGAAACAAGTGAACAGTGAAACAGTAACGTTAACAATGTTGATACGGTTTCCCGTCAGGGGAGGAAACACATTCATTTCGCACCTGGGACATTGAATCATCGTCCGGCAAGATGACGTGTTATTAACCGCCGATGACACAAACTAAAGGCGTAGTCACGCTCGTATCCTGCTGCCGCCCAGAGTTCCCCGTACTTATCGTACTCATTGCTGTCGTCTACACTACTCGTCATTCTTACCCAATAATCATCTGGACTAAGTTTTCCTTATTTAATAGCAGAACAAGCAATATATGCATTAAATGTTAACCATAATAAGTTAACTAACTTAAATGAAAACTACGGAAATCAAACATTTACATTAATTATCCTTTAACTTTTACCAGGATACTGGATGTAAAATGTACATAAAAAGCGCGTAGTTGACATATCAGTGGTAGGCGGGTTATCGTGGACGATAAGGATGATAGCTGGCTGCCGGCGCGAGCGCACGATACGATACTTATCACTGTTCACTCACTATTGTTAAAATAATAGCACGATTACATATCAAACCTAAAATAATGTAGTTTTGCATTCATGTACCTAATTTTTTTCTTTAATTTTTTCCCTTCTTGAGTAGTAATGACAGCCTTGTCTGTTCCTCGAAGATCGATTTTGGTAGCTGAAAAGAGGAATTATCAATTAAAAAACATGTTAACTGAATGGTCACTACAGCGGATATTCTTTCTTTGAATTGTACAAAGATTAAATTTAGCACAAACAGTCATTTATTCCCAAGGTTACCACTTAAACTGGATTTTTATTCCCATCTTTTACCAGTGGTACTTACTGGGAATAAAATCTTAGTAGTTACCACCAACTCGATTTGGTTAGGTTAGGTTAACCAAAATTTTGTTAAAGTTCAAAACTAATAAAAACAGTATTAATAGTATAGATAAGAGAACTTTAACAAATAATGATATGTCGATTAGTGTTCCATGGTTCTAGCCAACTGCCTTAAAGACTGCCTGCTGTTTGTTCGTTCGTATAATTAATACGATAAATTTCATTCAAACGTTAATTTCTCCTGGATTATCTTAGTTTTTACACTTGTATTCCTTATACCGATAAAACAGTTTTATCACTTTTAAGGCAATTAACTGAAACATTAATCGACTAATAATTATTTATTAAAGTACTCTATATTTATTTTAGTATTGAACTCTAACAACATTTTAGTGGTAGGTAACTGGTAACTAGGAAAGAAACTCCACCTTTTCGACCAAAGGTGGGAAAAAAATCTCAGTAGTAACAACTTGGTGGTAACTAGTGGGAATAATCAGGATTGTCGGCATAACATCTATAGGTACTCTAGATAGAGAAACTGTAGCTATTACTAGCTATACGTGGTGACAATCCATGTCCAGGGCAAGGTACTATTATAGCTTAATAATCTTACTAGATATGTATGTATACCAGATATCATTACATTAGGTAGTATAAAACAAAGTCGCTTACCGATGTCTGTCTGTCCCTCTGTATGCTTAGATCTTTAAAACTACGCAACGGATTATGATGCGGGTTTTTTAAAAATAGATAGTGATTCAAGAGGAAGGTTTATATGTATAATACATACCCGTGCGAAGCCGGGGTGGGTCGTGTGAGTATAAAAGAAAGTAACAGAAGGTGCCTGGACATTGCTACTTTTGCGATAATTGATATTATCACAGCCATTTTGCAATAACTATTGAGTAAAATTCAATCATTTTGGAAAATTGCTGACACTACACTATTGAATTATAGCTAAGAAACACCGCAAGGAAACACTCTTTCACATAAAAAAACTGCATGGAAATCGGTCCAACGATACTACAAACAGACAGACAGACATTGGCGTCAAACGTATAGGTAACACACCTCTTTTTGCGTCGGGGGTTAAAAAGTCAGCAACAACAAAATGCAAAATTCCATAATTCGGCTATCACAGCGCACGCTATTAAAAACGCGCCCTGTAGCAGCATAAAATATTATCAAAGGGTTGGTATCAAAATGGCAAAAAGGAACCCTTTTTTGTCATGTCCGTGTCTGTCTGTATGTCACAGCAAGTATCTCGGCAACTATAAGATATATTTTAAAGAAACGTAGGTGTATATGTGAGCCTTTTCAAGGGGCGCACTTCATACATGTCTAAATCAACATGTGGTACATGATTAGATAGGTCTTTAATAATAACATTTACATAGGTTGCTAAAACCGTTATTTGATTAGGTTAATACTTTTGAAAATAACGACGTAAGTGCCGCGAAATTACGTTCCTTTGCTTGTACGGCTTTTTAAATTGTATGAAAGTAAGGAAGCCTCCATTATGCGTGGTACGACACGCACTATAGTTATTCTAGTTCGTTGTTTGGTGCCGAGCTACCGAGACACTTAGGTAATGTTGTCTCCTCGTATCTACGTATATTTGACGTTAACTGTACTAGTCGCAGCACCTAGTTGTACCTGCTATGTAATTGTTATGGCGTTTCTATTTATGCATATAAAAGTGAAAAGAAACAAGCATAAGATCGTTTGTTACCTTTACAGATAATTTTAATAAAATTTGGGACGGAAAAAAGCTAGAAATAGAAAGCATAGCTACTGAATAAATGGGTGTATCCCGTAATTTCGGCTAGAATCAGGAAGGATAATGACAACAAATTTCCTATTTCTTAGTATGTCAGTATCCCCTTTAAAGGTTACAATTAATACATAATTATATTTCCTTATTCCATTCCTTTTTCACATGGAACCATTCCAACTACTGTAGTATGTTGATTCGCATTGTTGTGACCTATGACGTCAATATTCATGCAAGTTCTCTGAAGGAATATTCTTCACTTTGCGTAATTGGTTTTTCAACACACTTGCTCATAACGTGGAATTTATTTGAACCAATTTTAGGCTCATAGTCACATATCGCACTTTGTGTGTAATGCATGATAATACGACTGAGTTAAAAAGGTAACTAATAATTTGTAATAATATCTATGGAAATGGAGCCTTCTTAATTGGTCGAATGACATATTTAAAAAAAATCAACTATACGGTTTTAAAAATTAAAAAAGATCATATATCGCTAAACATAATTATTAGATTACATTCTCTTGTAAAATACATTAATGATATATATATAAAGAATTGGTCTCAATCCATCTGTTAGTCGATTTCGTTAGCGCCTTTGCCATACGCGTGCAGTGAGCTTGCGCACAGAAAGAAAGACATACAAATTTGTATACACAGTAGCGCTGGTGGCCTAGCGGTAAGAGCGTGCGACTTGCAATCTGGAGGTCGCGGGTTCAAACCCCGGCTCGTACCAATGAGTTTTTCGGAACTTATGTACGAAATATCATTTGATATTTACCAGTCGCTTTTCGGTGAAGGAAAACATCGTGAGGAAACCGGACTAATCCCAACAAGGCCTAGTTTACCCTCCGGGTTGGAAGGTCAGATGGCAGTCGCTCTCGTAAAAACTAGTGCCTACGTCAAATCTTGGGATTAGTTGTCAAACGGACCCCAGGCTCCCATGAGCTGTGGCAATATGCCGGGACAACGCTAGGAAGAAAGAAAACGAGTAAGAAAATAATAAATCATACATAAAATATGTAAAACATTATGATACAAGTGTGCTAAGTAAACACACGGCGCAATAAGAAAACCGATGTGTGTAATGACTAGAGTTTAACATTGAAGTTAAAAAACTTTTTACAAAAAAAAAGTAAACCGACTTCTTTGTTTAAGTATATGCGACATTTATTCAATTTGATGCAAATTATTAAAAAATAAACTCTGTTTTTATTATCTGCGATAGATATGTATTAAAACAGTTCAATCGTCCAATCTAAAGGACCATGGGCAGAAATGTCCCCACCCACCAACAGAAACAAAACACGTCTCATTCAATAGATCTTGGCAATCTGATGATTTGTTACTATCACGAGGATCGCCCTATGTATGGGGTTTTCGTGGAAAACTGTATTTTGTTTTTATATATTTTTCGCTCATTTCATTGAAAGTTGCAGGCAGAAGGTTATAGCAATAATGTTCCTACTATACATACATATATTTAGGCCAGACATCTTCGATTTTCCATAACAGCGCGAGACAAAAAAAAACCTCCAAATGCAAATGAATGTCAAACCTAACTTTTATTCTAAATAGTACCCGAACGACATCTATATCTGAATTTTCCTTATCAGAGTATCATTAGGCATACTGATTTTATTCTGCCAGCAGAACTCTTAAGTAAAGTAATATTAGATGAATTTTGAGTTAAGTTTGTCGCAAGTCTGCAAATCAACGATCGATGCTATTCAAACACTCAAGAGTTTTAAATAAATAAAAAAATTTAAATGGAAAAACACCGTTTGAATAAAGAAAATTTGTATCTCCCTTTAATTTACTTAGAAAAGGCTTTCGATAGAGTTCCCCGAAGGCTAGTATGGCAGGAGATGAGATCCCATAACATTCCAGAGTACTACATAACTATAGTCCAAGATATGTATAAAAATACCAAAACGCAGGTCAAAAGCCCTGCCGGCCATAGTGATCCATTCTGCGTAGAAGTAGGGGTCCGTCAAGGATCAGCATTGAGCCCTCTACTGTTTAACGTGTGCATGGACTACACACCAGAATGTCTGCTTTACGCGGATAATATCGTCCTGTTATCAAAAAATGCAACAGACCTTCAGGAAACATTCTGTCAATGGATAACACGCATAGAAAGCCATGGGCTACGTATAAGCCGGAGTAAAACCGAATATTTGGAATGTAACTTTGGAGGGACTGAAGTTAGGAAGGAGGGTGCAATATTTACATAGACAATCAAGCACTACCCAAAGTAAATAGTTTCAAATATCTTCGGTGCTTACTTCTGATGCAAAAGTCGATAAAGACGTAGATCACCGTATCAACACCGGATGGCTTAAATGGAGATCATTATCGAGTGTCCTTTGCGATAACAAAATGCCCATCAGAGTAAAAGCCAAAGTATACAAAAAGGTTGTTCGACCAGCCATGACATATGGAGCAGAGTGCTAGACTTTCAAGAAAGTACACGAACAAAAACTCCACACAAGCGAGATGAAAATGCTCAGATGGGCGGGAGGGGTGACTCGACTGGATAAGGTCAAAAATGAATTTATCAGGGGATCGTTTAACCCATTTTGCACCCATTGTTGAAATGGTAAAGGAAAGTCGATTGCGCTGGCACGGCCATATCCTTAGACGTGATGATGACCATTCTGTTAAAAGGCCCTAAATATACCCAACCAATCTCGAGGAAGGGGAAGACCACCCGACACCTGGTGGTCAGATATGCAAAAAGAGATCCGGAAAGAGAACCTGCGTACGCAGACAAGCCAGAACAGAGCACTCTGGCGCAGACATACAAGGAGACCCCAGCTAAACTGGGAAGAGGGACAGGCAAAGAAGAAGACATATTTAACTTGCTGTGCTTGTCTCGGAAGTTCAATTTGACCCATTTCCCTTGCCTTACCCCTCACACAAAACATTTTTATAAAACTTGTAAATATTTGTCACACACTATTATGATAATACAATATTAGTTAGTGGTTTCATCTGCCGTGTTAATATTGAATGAAAAAAAATAATTAATATTAACATAATTGTTAGTAGATAATTGCCTAAGATCGATCGACAACGATCACCAAATATTATGACATAAAAGTAAATTGGGAGAAAATCCTCGTTGCCTTACCCCTCATACAAAACAAAATATTATTATACTACGGTTTGGTAAATGTTGCATGCCATCATCCATACAGTAATCGGTTGTAAAATGGTACAATATCAAACAGCTTCAATATGAAATAAGCTTTAAAACCAGCCAATAAAGTTTATTTTAGCTTGCTACGGAAACATTTGTAGTTTTAAAAGTAGCGCCAGGCCACGGTGACCCATACCCTGAGCCATATCAATAACTTTTAAAATATACATATTTTTGGTATCTTTGAAATATGGATTTATCTGTTTACTTGCAATGCGTATGTATCTAGAATTTCAGTATATTTACTTTATTGCACTGATAGTAAACCAAAATTGAATATTCTAGGCTCTATTTTCTTTTTTTATAAAAACGCGTTTATAATTTTTATCGTAATATACCTGACACAAATGGTTGTTAACTTAGTGGATACGTACTTTATTACATAAAATTACGTTTCGCTCATGTTTAAATCAGAATTTATTCATGACTCGCATGCGAGTCACTGGCCCTGCGGAACTGTTTGAGCATGAGCCATACGCTGAGTCGCTGGCCCTGAATGGGTTAAAAAGGGTCACCATTGTAGGACATTCTTTAAACTCCCTAGCACATCTTAACACAAACCCTAGAGATTTAAAGGTAGCATTAATTGTCTTATCTATGTGACTCACAAAGTGTAGTCTGCTGTCCATTATGACACCCAGATCTCTTATTTCATTGACCTCTTGCAAAGTTTCGTTAAAAATAATGTACTCTGATGGTATAGGGTTTCGTTTCCGACAAAATTTTATGTGGTAACATTTAGTGGGGTTAAGCACCATTTTGTTAGTCTTACACCATTTTACCAACACATCCACATCCTGTTGTAACAGATGGACGTCAGATTGATTTTTTACTACCCGGACCAATTTAAAATTATCCGAAAACAGCGATACAGTCGAATTATTTAATTCATAAGTAATGTCGTTAATAAATATTTAAAAAAATAATGATCCCAAATTAGACCCCTGTGGTACACCGGAGAGTGCAATATAACAGTCAGACTGAGTGCCTTCTATTGTCACAGTTGAAGGCCTGCTTTGAAGGTAAGATTGGCACCAGCTAAGTAAACTACCTGCAATGCCAAAATTGTGCAATTTATTAATTAAGATTTTGTGATTAACCTGATCAAAAGCTTTCGAAAAGTCAGTGTAAGCCGCGTCTACTTGATAACTACCATCGACGTAGCTAAAAATATTTGTACAAGTCGATCGCTTGGGCATAAACCCATGTTGATAAGAAAAGAGCATACCTTTGACATAATCAAATAGTGCAACATAAACCAGCCTTTCGAAAACCTTGGCCATCGAAGACAATATGGAAACGATCCTATAATTTGAAACTAATTCACGACTACTGCTTTTAAATACCGGAATATATAACTCTGGCTCGTTTCCACGCCGATGGGAATATCCCTGCTTTCAGAGATGCATTATATATAATCATAAGTGGCACAGAAAGTGACTTCGCGCAGTTTTTTTAAATATAGGGGGAATATCATCTGGCCCTTTACCCTTCGTAGCATTTAACGTTCGCAATTGTAATTCAACCTCAAACTGTGTGAAAGACAATTCCCCAGATTCATCTCCCATCAGTATTTCGGTTAGTTCCCCTCCACTTAAATTTGGTTGGTTTACACTATTCCTCGTGTCGCTGTCATGACAAACTGAACTAAAATTCTCTACAAACAAGTTACTAATCACTCTAGAATTACTAGCTTGTTTATCCTCATACAACATAACTGGTGGATAATTTGAACTATTTTTACGCATGTTTTTAATATGGGTCCAGAAATACTTAGGATTTTTCTTAATCTGTTTTACTATTGAATTTATGTAACTATTGTAGCATGTTTTCATAATCTTTTCACAGTTAACACTCAGGTAATCAAACTCTATTTTATCTAGTGGATTTTGGTAGTTTTTAAATCTAACATGATATTTGTGTTTTCTATTTAAAAGATATATTAGATGAGTTGAGTACCATACCGGAAAGGCACGGTTGCGATGGTATTTAGTCATGGGCACATTTATTTTGACAATCATTAGAGGAGAGTAGTGAATAAGAAAGATAACGCGTCCTCGGCGTCATGCTTTCGGGGGAATTGGTGATATTTTGCTGTGGAACATCAGTTTTTTTTCGTCGTTGAGAATTCTGTACATAGTATGTATTATTATCTATTGTGTTGTCTTGATAAGCCTTACCTACTAAAACTATAGGCACGGACTCGCTGAAGTGCTTGAGCTCTGGATACCACTTGTGGATCACGTTCTCGTAGGACGAACGGCTGCTGACGGAGTAGCACACCAGGAAACAATGCGTCTGGAAGAAAATTATAATATGTGAACACACGTCACTTACTACTACTTAAGAGGAAAAAGAATAAGACAAGGTACCAATTTTAATCGGCTTCTGAAAACTTTCTAGTGTGATTAGCTTCAATGGCTATATTATTTCGGAATGGCAAAAAGGGCACTTTTAATTTGTTTATTTATCCAATAAAACCTTCTTGCAAATGATATTGAATCCTTATAGGTGAGATTGAGGACAATTGCTTACTTTTTCCCATAAAAAAGTAGGTACTGAGTTTTGTTATCCACTTTTATCCGTTAAATTCGTCTGAATGTCGCAAGTACGTTTCTTTCAAATATCTAAAAATAATAGCTACATGGGCATGTTTGTTAGGTACCCAATTTGCACGGAATAGTCACCATAATCAATTCGCTGTGCAACACTATTTACTGTCTGGTCTCAACTATTCCCAAGAGATCTACGGATACTACATAATACCTATATAGCAGTAAAAAACCGCAATGTGTTCACAATCGTCTGTAAAATAATATAATTCGCTAGAAGTTCTAACACTTATCGTGTGATAGGGGTCAGTTTTGCATGGGCATGTGCCCGTAACAATCAAAACGCTAAATTCACTGAGTGATGTGAGTTAAAATGCGTTGAGAAAAAAGGCAGTGCAGAGCAGTATTTTTTAAATTTGAATTTGTTCATCTTTCCCGACAAGAACGAGATTTAAAATGTTCATAATGCAAATTTAATAGGAGTCCATTTACAAGTAAAGAGCATTCGCTTAGCATTCATTATCTCTAGAAATATGGAGCTAATTTAATTGAGTATGTGCCCACGTAAGGTCTGAATGCTACCATAGTAGCAACGAGGAACATTTCAAAATATATATGATTATTTTTTAAAGTATATTTACAATTGCACTTCCTACATTACAACCTACATAAGCAGTATCAGCATCACAAAGGTATACAGAAGTACATAAAGTAAACTGATGCCTACGGGCATGTAGGTGGGTGTCTGCACCGGCAGCCGGATAAAAAGCAGTGAAATTGCACCCTCCAAGTTTTGGCATTCTATAGTGTAAGTTGTAAATGTGTAGATGCAACTCTGTACGTCCGACTTTTGGACACAGGCCTCCTCTTGAGGGATTACGCTATATTGAGCAAGCTCTAGGGGGTTGAGGACTTCACATACACCTTTGAATTTCTTCCCGGATGGATGCAGATTTCCTCAAAGTGCATAAGAAAAATGGTCTAGCATTAGTCCTGTACCTACCGATAAAAAAACTTTCAATTTCAAACGGCTGTAATATTTTTTCTAACCAAGA